>NW_027437716.1:0-158315 GCF_965140245.1 Athene noctua
CCCGCCACAGGGAAGCTGCTAGCCGGGAATTCTCTGCCTGGTTCTACCCGCTGCCCGGAACGCTACGCAGGGCAAAAGCGGTTCTCGTCCTCCGTGCTTGCTTTTTCTCAGAAAGAGCCGTGGTGTGCGTTTTCGCCGGAAAACGCGTTTTCGGCCGAAAACGTGTACGTTTGCACTTCCCCGCCACAGGGAAGCTGCTAGCCGGGAATTCTCTGCCTGGTTCTACCCGCTGCCCGGAACGCTACGCAGGGCAAAAGCGGTTCTCGTCCTCCGTGCTTGCTTTTTCTCAGAAAGAGCCGTGGTGTGCGTTTTCGCCGGAAAACGCGTTTTCGGCCGAAAACGTGTACGTTTGCACTTCCCCGCCACAGGGAAGCTGCTAGCCGGGAATTCTCTGCCTGGTTCTACCCGCTGCCCGGAACGCTACGCAGGGCAAAAGCGGTTCTCGTCCTCCGTGCTTGCTTTTTCTCAGAAAGAGCCGTGGTGTGCGTTTTCGCCGGAAAACGCGTTTTCGGCCGAAAACGTGTACGTTTGCACTTCCCCGCCACAGGGAAGCTGCTAGCCGGGAATTCTCTGCCTGGTTCTACCCGCTGCCCGGAACGCTACGCAGGGCAAAAGCGGTTCTCGTCCTCCGTGCTTGCTTTTTCTCAGAAAGAGCCGTGGTGTGCGTTTTCGCCGGAAAACGCGTTTTCGGCCGAAAACGTGTACGTTTGCACTTCCCCGCCACAGGGAAGCTGCTAGCCGGGAATTCTCTGCCTGGTTCTACCCGCTGCCCGGAACGCTACGCAGGGCAAAAGCGGTTCTCGTCCTCCGTGCTTGCTTTTTCTCAGAAAGAGCCGTGGTGTGCGTTTTCGCCGGAAAACGCGTTTTCGGCCGAAAACGTGTACGTTTGCACTTCCCCGCCACAGGGAAGCTGCTAGCCGGGAATTCTCTGCCTGGTTCTACCCGCTGCCCGGAACGCTACGCAGGGCAAAAGCGGTTCTCGTCCTCCGTGCTTGCTTTTTCTCAGAAAGAGCCGTGGTGTGCGTTTTCGCCGGAAAACGCGTTTTCGGCCGAAAACGTGTACGTTTGCACTTCCCCGCCACAGGGAAGCTGCTAGCCGGGAATTCTCTGCCTGGTTCTACCCGCTGCCCGGAACGCTACGCAGGGCAAAAGCGGTTCTCGTCCTCCGTGCTTGCTTTTTCTCAGAAAGAGCCGTGGTGTGCGTTTTCGCCGGAAAACGCGTTTTCGGCCGAAAACGTGTACGTTTGCACTTCCCCGCCACAGGGAAGCTGCTAGCCGGGAATTCTCTGCCTGGTTCTACCCGCTGCCCGGAACGCTACGCAGGGCAAAAGCGGTTCTCGTCCTCCGTGCTTGCTTTTTCTCAGAAAGAGCCGTGGTGTGCGTTTTCGCCGGAAAACGCGTTTTCGGCCGAAAACGTGTACGTTTGCACTTCCCCGCCACAGGGAAGCTGCTAGCCGGGAATTCTCTGCCTGGTTCTACCCGCTGCCCGGAACGCTACGCAGGGCAAAAGCGGTTCTCGTCCTCCGTGCTTGCTTTTTCTCAGAAAGAGCCGTGGTGTGCGTTTTCGCCGGAAAACGCGTTTTCGGCCGAAAACGTGTACGTTTGCACTTCCCCGCCACAGGGAAGCTGCTAGCCGGGAATTCTCTGCCTGGTTCTACCCGCTGCCCGGAACGCTACGCAGGGCAAAAGCGGTTCTCGTCCTCCGTGCTTGCTTTTTCTCAGAAAGAGCCGTGGTGTGCGTTTTCGCCGGAAAACGCGTTTTCGGCCGAAAACGTGTACGTTTGCACTTCCCCGCCACAGGGAAGCTGCTAGCCGGGAATTCTCTGCCTGGTTCTACCCGCTGCCCGGAACGCTACGCAGGGCAAAAGCGGTTCTCGTCCTCCGTGCTTGCTTTTTCTCAGAAAGAGCCGTGGTGTGCGTTTTCGCCGGAAAACGCGTTTTCGGCCGAAAACGTGTACGTTTGCACTTCCCCGCCACAGGGAAGCTGCTAGCCGGGAATTCTCTGCCTGGTTCTACCCGCTGCCCGGAACGCTACGCAGGGCAAAAGCGGTTCTCGTCCTCCGTGCTTGCTTTTTCTCAGAAAGAGCCGTGGTGTGCGTTTTCGCCGGAAAACGCGTTTTCGGCCGAAAACGTGTACGTTTGCACTTCCCCGCCACAGGGAAGCTGCTAGCCGGGAATTCTCTGCCTGGTTCTACCCGCTGCCCGGAACGCTACGCAGGGCAAAAGCGGTTCTCGTCCTCCGTGCTTGCTTTTTCTCAGAAAGAGCCGTGGTGTGCGTTTTCGCCGGAAAACGCGTTTTCGGCCGAAAACGTGTACGTTTGCACTTCCCCGCCACAGGGAAGCTGCTAGCCGGGAATTCTCTGCCTGGTTCTACCCGCTGCCCGGAACGCTACGCAGGGCAAAAGCGGTTCTCGTCCTCCGTGCTTGCTTTTTCTCAGAAAGAGCCGTGGTGTGCGTTTTCGCCGGAAAACGCGTTTTCGGCCGAAAACGTGTACGTTTGCACTTCCCCGCCACAGGGAAGCTGCTAGCCGGGAATTCTCTGCCTGGTTCTACCCGCTGCCCGGAACGCTACGCAGGGCAAAAGCGGTTCTCGTCCTCCGTGCTTGCTTTTTCTCAGAAAGAGCCGTGGTGTGCGTTTTCGCCGGAAAACGCGTTTTCGGCCGAAAACGTGTACGTTTGCACTTCCCCGCCACAGGGAAGCTGCTAGCCGGGAATTCTCTGCCTGGTTCTACCCGCTGCCCGGAACGCTACGCAGGGCAAAAGCGGTTCTCGTCCTCCGTGCTTGCTTTTTCTCAGAAAGAGCCGTGGTGTGCGTTTTCGCCGGAAAACGCGTTTTCGGCCGAAAACGTGTACGTTTGCACTTCCCCGCCACAGGGAAGCTGCTAGCCGGGAATTCTCTGCCTGGTTCTACCCGCTGCCCGGAACGCTACGCAGGGCAAAAGCGGTTCTCGTCCTCCGTGCTTGCTTTTTCTCAGAAAGAGCCGTGGTGTGCGTTTTCGCCGGAAAACGCGTTTTCGGCCGAAAACGTGTACGTTTGCACTTCCCCGCCACAGGGAAGCTGCTAGCCGGGAATTCTCTGCCTGGTTCTACCCGCTGCCCGGAACGCTACGCAGGGCAAAAGCGGTTCTCGTCCTCCGTGCTTGCTTTTTCTCAGAAAGAGCCGTGGTGTGCGTTTTCGCCGGAAAACGCGTTTTCGGCCGAAAACGTGTACGTTTGCACTTCCCCGCCACAGGGAAGCTGCTAGCCGGGAATTCTCTGCCTGGTTCTACCCGCTGCCCGGAACGCTACGCAGGGCAAAAGCGGTTCTCGTCCTCCGTGCTTGCTTTTTCTCAGAAAGAGCCGTGGTGTGCGTTTTCGCCGGAAAACGCGTTTTCGGCCGAAAACGTGTACGTTTGCACTTCCCCGCCACAGGGAAGCTGCTAGCCGGGAATTCTCTGCCTGGTTCTACCCGCTGCCCGGAACGCTACGCAGGGCAAAAGCGGTTCTCGTCCTCCGTGCTTGCTTTTTCTCAGAAAGAGCCGTGGTGTGCGTTTTCGCCGGAAAACGCGTTTTCGGCCGAAAACGTGTACGTTTGCACTTCCCCGCCACAGGGAAGCTGCTAGCCGGGAATTCTCTGCCTGGTTCTACCCGCTGCCCGGAACGCTACGCAGGGCAAAAGCGGTTCTCGTCCTCCGTGCTTGCTTTTTCTCAGAAAGAGCCGTGGTGTGCGTTTTCGCCGGAAAACGCGTTTTCGGCCGAAAACGTGTACGTTTGCACTTCCCCGCCACAGGGAAGCTGCTAGCCGGGAATTCTCTGCCTGGTTCTACCCGCTGCCCGGAACGCTACGCAGGGCAAAAGCGGTTCTCGTCCTCCGTGCTTGCTTTTTCTCAGAAAGAGCCGTGGTGTGCGTTTTCGCCGGAAAACGCGTTTTCGGCCGAAAACGTGTACGTTTGCACTTCCCCGCCACAGGGAAGCTGCTAGCCGGGAATTCTCTGCCTGGTTCTACCCGCTGCCCGGAACGCTACGCAGGGCAAAAGCGGTTCTCGTCCTCCGTGCTTGCTTTTTCTCAGAAAGAGCCGTGGTGTGCGTTTTCGCCGGAAAACGCGTTTTCGGCCGAAAACGTGTACGTTTGCACTTCCCCGCCACAGGGAAGCTGCTAGCCGGGAATTCTCTGCCTGGTTCTACCCGCTGCCCGGAACGCTACGCAGGGCAAAAGCGGTTCTCGTCCTCCGTGCTTGCTTTTTCTCAGAAAGAGCCGTGGTGTGCGTTTTCGCCGGAAAACGCGTTTTCGGCCGAAAACGTGTACGTTTGCACTTCCCCGCCACAGGGAAGCTGCTAGCCGGGAATTCTCTGCCTGGTTCTACCCGCTGCCCGGAACGCTACGCAGGGCAAAAGCGGTTCTCGTCCTCCGTGCTTGCTTTTTCTCAGAAAGAGCCGTGGTGTGCGTTTTCGCCGGAAAACGCGTTTTCGGCCGAAAACGTGTACGTTTGCACTTCCCCGCCACAGGGAAGCTGCTAGCCGGGAATTCTCTGCCTGGTTCTACCCGCTGCCCGGAACGCTACGCAGGGCAAAAGCGGTTCTCGTCCTCCGTGCTTGCTTTTTCTCAGAAAGAGCCGTGGTGTGCGTTTTCGCCGGAAAACGCGTTTTCGGCCGAAAACGTGTACGTTTGCACTTCCCCGCCACAGGGAAGCTGCTAGCCGGGAATTCTCTGCCTGGTTCTACCCGCTGCCCGGAACGCTACGCAGGGCAAAAGCGGTTCTCGTCCTCCGTGCTTGCTTTTTCTCAGAAAGAGCCGTGGTGTGCGTTTTCGCCGGAAAACGCGTTTTCGGCCGAAAACGTGTACGTTTGCACTTCCCCGCCACAGGGAAGCTGCTAGCCGGGAATTCTCTGCCTGGTTCTACCCGCTGCCCGGAACGCTACGCAGGGCAAAAGCGGTTCTCGTCCTCCGTGCTTGCTTTTTCTCAGAAAGAGCCGTGGTGTGCGTTTTCGCCGGAAAACGCGTTTTCGGCCGAAAACGTGTACGTTTGCACTTCCCCGCCACAGGGAAGCTGCTAGCCGGGAATTCTCTGCCTGGTTCTACCCGCTGCCCGGAACGCTACGCAGGGCAAAAGCGGTTCTCGTCCTCCGTGCTTGCTTTTTCTCAGAAAGAGCCGTGGTGTGCGTTTTCGCCGGAAAACGCGTTTTCGGCCGAAAACGTGTACGTTTGCACTTCCCCGCCACAGGGAAGCTGCTAGCCGGGAATTCTCTGCCTGGTTCTACCCGCTGCCCGGAACGCTACGCAGGGCAAAAGCGGTTCTCGTCCTCCGTGCTTGCTTTTTCTCAGAAAGAGCCGTGGTGTGCGTTTTCGCCGGAAAACGCGTTTTCGGCCGAAAACGTGTACGTTTGCACTTCCCCGCCACAGGGAAGCTGCTAGCCGGGAATTCTCTGCCTGGTTCTACCCGCTGCCCGGAACGCTACGCAGGGCAAAAGCGGTTCTCGTCCTCCGTGCTTGCTTTTTCTCAGAAAGAGCCGTGGTGTGCGTTTTCGCCGGAAAACGCGTTTTCGGCCGAAAACGTGTACGTTTGCACTTCCCCGCCACAGGGAAGCTGCTAGCCGGGAATTCTCTGCCTGGTTCTACCCGCTGCCCGGAACGCTACGCAGGGCAAAAGCGGTTCTCGTCCTCCGTGCTTGCTTTTTCTCAGAAAGAGCCGTGGTGTGCGTTTTCGCCGGAAAACGCGTTTTCGGCCGAAAACGTGTACGTTTGCACTTCCCCGCCACAGGGAAGCTGCTAGCCGGGAATTCTCTGCCTGGTTCTACCCGCTGCCCGGAACGCTACGCAGGGCAAAAGCGGTTCTCGTCCTCCGTGCTTGCTTTTTCTCAGAAAGAGCCGTGGTGTGCGTTTTCGCCGGAAAACGCGTTTTCGGCCGAAAACGTGTACGTTTGCACTTCCCCGCCACAGGGAAGCTGCTAGCCGGGAATTCTCTGCCTGGTTCTACCCGCTGCCCGGAACGCTACGCAGGGCAAAAGCGGTTCTCGTCCTCCGTGCTTGCTTTTTCTCAGAAAGAGCCGTGGTGTGCGTTTTCGCCGGAAAACGCGTTTTCGGCCGAAAACGTGTACGTTTGCACTTCCCCGCCACAGGGAAGCTGCTAGCCGGGAATTCTCTGCCTGGTTCTACCCGCTGCCCGGAACGCTACGCAGGGCAAAAGCGGTTCTCGTCCTCCGTGCTTGCTTTTTCTCAGAAAGAGCCGTGGTGTGCGTTTTCGCCGGAAAACGCGTTTTCGGCCGAAAACGTGTACGTTTGCACTTCCCCGCCACAGGGAAGCTGCTAGCCGGGAATTCTCTGCCTGGTTCTACCCGCTGCCCGGAACGCTACGCAGGGCAAAAGCGGTTCTCGTCCTCCGTGCTTGCTTTTTCTCAGAAAGAGCCGTGGTGTGCGTTTTCGCCGGAAAACGCGTTTTCGGCCGAAAACGTGTACGTTTGCACTTCCCCGCCACAGGGAAGCTGCTAGCCGGGAATTCTCTGCCTGGTTCTACCCGCTGCCCGGAACGCTACGCAGGGCAAAAGCGGTTCTCGTCCTCCGTGCTTGCTTTTTCTCAGAAAGAGCCGTGGTGTGCGTTTTCGCCGGAAAACGCGTTTTCGGCCGAAAACGTGTACGTTTGCACTTCCCCGCCACAGGGAAGCTGCTAGCCGGGAATTCTCTGCCTGGTTCTACCCGCTGCCCGGAACGCTACGCAGGGCAAAAGCGGTTCTCGTCCTCCGTGCTTGCTTTTTCTCAGAAAGAGCCGTGGTGTGCGTTTTCGCCGGAAAACGCGTTTTCGGCCGAAAACGTGTACGTTTGCACTTCCCCGCCACAGGGAAGCTGCTAGCCGGGAATTCTCTGCCTGGTTCTACCCGCTGCCCGGAACGCTACGCAGGGCAAAAGCGGTTCTCGTCCTCCGTGCTTGCTTTTTCTCAGAAAGAGCCGTGGTGTGCGTTTTCGCCGGAAAACGCGTTTTCGGCCGAAAACGTGTACGTTTGCACTTCCCCGCCACAGGGAAGCTGCTAGCCGGGAATTCTCTGCCTGGTTCTACCCGCTGCCCGGAACGCTACGCAGGGCAAAAGCGGTTCTCGTCCTCCGTGCTTGCTTTTTCTCAGAAAGAGCCGTGGTGTGCGTTTTCGCCGGAAAACGCGTTTTCGGCCGAAAACGTGTACGTTTGCACTTCCCCGCCACAGGGAAGCTGCTAGCCGGGAATTCTCTGCCTGGTTCTACCCGCTGCCCGGAACGCTACGCAGGGCAAAAGCGGTTCTCGTCCTCCGTGCTTGCTTTTTCTCAGAAAGAGCCGTGGTGTGCGTTTTCGCCGGAAAACGCGTTTTCGGCCGAAAACGTGTACGTTTGCACTTCCCCGCCACAGGGAAGCTGCTAGCCGGGAATTCTCTGCCTGGTTCTACCCGCTGCCCGGAACGCTACGCAGGGCAAAAGCGGTTCTCGTCCTCCGTGCTTGCTTTTTCTCAGAAAGAGCCGTGGTGTGCGTTTTCGCCGGAAAACGCGTTTTCGGCCGAAAACGTGTACGTTTGCACTTCCCCGCCACAGGGAAGCTGCTAGCCGGGAATTCTCTGCCTGGTTCTACCCGCTGCCCGGAACGCTACGCAGGGCAAAAGCGGTTCTCGTCCTCCGTGCTTGCTTTTTCTCAGAAAGAGCCGTGGTGTGCGTTTTCGCCGGAAAACGCGTTTTCGGCCGAAAACGTGTACGTTTGCACTTCCCCGCCACAGGGAAGCTGCTAGCCGGGAATTCTCTGCCTGGTTCTACCCGCTGCCCGGAACGCTACGCAGGGCAAAAGCGGTTCTCGTCCTCCGTGCTTGCTTTTTCTCAGAAAGAGCCGTGGTGTGCGTTTTCGCCGGAAAACGCGTTTTCGGCCGAAAACGTGTACGTTTGCACTTCCCCGCCACAGGGAAGCTGCTAGCCGGGAATTCTCTGCCTGGTTCTACCCGCTGCCCGGAACGCTACGCAGGGCAAAAGCGGTTCTCGTCCTCCGTGCTTGCTTTTTCTCAGAAAGAGCCGTGGTGTGCGTTTTCGCCGGAAAACGCGTTTTCGGCCGAAAACGTGTACGTTTGCACTTCCCCGCCACAGGGAAGCTGCTAGCCGGGAATTCTCTGCCTGGTTCTACCCGCTGCCCGGAACGCTACGCAGGGCAAAAGCGGTTCTCGTCCTCCGTGCTTGCTTTTTCTCAGAAAGAGCCGTGGTGTGCGTTTTCGCCGGAAAACGCGTTTTCGGCCGAAAACGTGTACGTTTGCACTTCCCCGCCACAGGGAAGCTGCTAGCCGGGAATTCTCTGCCTGGTTCTACCCGCTGCCCGGAACGCTACGCAGGGCAAAAGCGGTTCTCGTCCTCCGTGCTTGCTTTTTCTCAGAAAGAGCCGTGGTGTGCGTTTTCGCCGGAAAACGCGTTTTCGGCCGAAAACGTGTACGTTTGCACTTCCCCGCCACAGGGAAGCTGCTAGCCGGGAATTCTCTGCCTGGTTCTACCCGCTGCCCGGAACGCTACGCAGGGCAAAAGCGGTTCTCGTCCTCCGTGCTTGCTTTTTCTCAGAAAGAGCCGTGGTGTGCGTTTTCGCCGGAAAACGCGTTTTCGGCCGAAAACGTGTACGTTTGCACTTCCCCGCCACAGGGAAGCTGCTAGCCGGGAATTCTCTGCCTGGTTCTACCCGCTGCCCGGAACGCTACGCAGGGCAAAAGCGGTTCTCGTCCTCCGTGCTTGCTTTTTCTCAGAAAGAGCCGTGGTGTGCGTTTTCGCCGGAAAACGCGTTTTCGGCCGAAAACGTGTACGTTTGCACTTCCCCGCCACAGGGAAGCTGCTAGCCGGGAATTCTCTGCCTGGTTCTACCCGCTGCCCGGAACGCTACGCAGGGCAAAAGCGGTTCTCGTCCTCCGTGCTTGCTTTTTCTCAGAAAGAGCCGTGGTGTGCGTTTTCGCCGGAAAACGCGTTTTCGGCCGAAAACGTGTACGTTTGCACTTCCCCGCCACAGGGAAGCTGCTAGCCGGGAATTCTCTGCCTGGTTCTACCCGCTGCCCGGAACGCTACGCAGGGCAAAAGCGGTTCTCGTCCTCCGTGCTTGCTTTTTCTCAGAAAGAGCCGTGGTGTGCGTTTTCGCCGGAAAACGCGTTTTCGGCCGAAAACGTGTACGTTTGCACTTCCCCGCCACAGGGAAGCTGCTAGCCGGGAATTCTCTGCCTGGTTCTACCCGCTGCCCGGAACGCTACGCAGGGCAAAAGCGGTTCTCGTCCTCCGTGCTTGCTTTTTCTCAGAAAGAGCCGTGGTGTGCGTTTTCGCCGGAAAACGCGTTTTCGGCCGAAAACGTGTACGTTTGCACTTCCCCGCCACAGGGAAGCTGCTAGCCGGGAATTCTCTGCCTGGTTCTACCCGCTGCCCGGAACGCTACGCAGGGCAAAAGCGGTTCTCGTCCTCCGTGCTTGCTTTTTCTCAGAAAGAGCCGTGGTGTGCGTTTTCGCCGGAAAACGCGTTTTCGGCCGAAAACGTGTACGTTTGCACTTCCCCGCCACAGGGAAGCTGCTAGCCGGGAATTCTCTGCCTGGTTCTACCCGCTGCCCGGAACGCTACGCAGGGCAAAAGCGGTTCTCGTCCTCCGTGCTTGCTTTTTCTCAGAAAGAGCCGTGGTGTGCGTTTTCGCCGGAAAACGCGTTTTCGGCCGAAAACGTGTACGTTTGCACTTCCCCGCCACAGGGAAGCTGCTAGCCGGGAATTCTCTGCCTGGTTCTACCCGCTGCCCGGAACGCTACGCAGGGCAAAAGCGGTTCTCGTCCTCCGTGCTTGCTTTTTCTCAGAAAGAGCCGTGGTGTGCGTTTTCGCCGGAAAACGCGTTTTCGGCCGAAAACGTGTACGTTTGCACTTCCCCGCCACAGGGAAGCTGCTAGCCGGGAATTCTCTGCCTGGTTCTACCCGCTGCCCGGAACGCTACGCAGGGCAAAAGCGGTTCTCGTCCTCCGTGCTTGCTTTTTCTCAGAAAGAGCCGTGGTGTGCGTTTTCGCCGGAAAACGCGTTTTCGGCCGAAAACGTGTACGTTTGCACTTCCCCGCCACAGGGAAGCTGCTAGCCGGGAATTCTCTGCCTGGTTCTACCCGCTGCCCGGAACGCTACGCAGGGCAAAAGCGGTTCTCGTCCTCCGTGCTTGCTTTTTCTCAGAAAGAGCCGTGGTGTGCGTTTTCGCCGGAAAACGCGTTTTCGGCCGAAAACGTGTACGTTTGCACTTCCCCGCCACAGGGAAGCTGCTAGCCGGGAATTCTCTGCCTGGTTCTACCCGCTGCCCGGAACGCTACGCAGGGCAAAAGCGGTTCTCGTCCTCCGTGCTTGCTTTTTCTCAGAAAGAGCCGTGGTGTGCGTTTTCGCCGGAAAACGCGTTTTCGGCCGAAAACGTGTACGTTTGCACTTCCCCGCCACAGGGAAGCTGCTAGCCGGGAATTCTCTGCCTGGTTCTACCCGCTGCCCGGAACGCTACGCAGGGCAAAAGCGGTTCTCGTCCTCCGTGCTTGCTTTTTCTCAGAAAGAGCCGTGGTGTGCGTTTTCGCCGGAAAACGCGTTTTCGGCCGAAAACGTGTACGTTTGCACTTCCCCGCCACAGGGAAGCTGCTAGCCGGGAATTCTCTGCCTGGTTCTACCCGCTGCCCGGAACGCTACGCAGGGCAAAAGCGGTTCTCGTCCTCCGTGCTTGCTTTTTCTCAGAAAGAGCCGTGGTGTGCGTTTTCGCCGGAAAACGCGTTTTCGGCCGAAAACGTGTACGTTTGCACTTCCCCGCCACAGGGAAGCTGCTAGCCGGGAATTCTCTGCCTGGTTCTACCCGCTGCCCGGAACGCTACGCAGGGCAAAAGCGGTTCTCGTCCTCCGTGCTTGCTTTTTCTCAGAAAGAGCCGTGGTGTGCGTTTTCGCCGGAAAACGCGTTTTCGGCCGAAAACGTGTACGTTTGCACTTCCCCGCCACAGGGAAGCTGCTAGCCGGGAATTCTCTGCCTGGTTCTACCCGCTGCCCGGAACGCTACGCAGGGCAAAAGCGGTTCTCGTCCTCCGTGCTTGCTTTTTCTCAGAAAGAGCCGTGGTGTGCGTTTTCGCCGGAAAACGCGTTTTCGGCCGAAAACGTGTACGTTTGCACTTCCCCGCCACAGGGAAGCTGCTAGCCGGGAATTCTCTGCCTGGTTCTACCCGCTGCCCGGAACGCTACGCAGGGCAAAAGCGGTTCTCGTCCTCCGTGCTTGCTTTTTCTCAGAAAGAGCCGTGGTGTGCGTTTTCGCCGGAAAACGCGTTTTCGGCCGAAAACGTGTACGTTTGCACTTCCCCGCCACAGGGAAGCTGCTAGCCGGGAATTCTCTGCCTGGTTCTACCCGCTGCCCGGAACGCTACGCAGGGCAAAAGCGGTTCTCGTCCTCCGTGCTTGCTTTTTCTCAGAAAGAGCCGTGGTGTGCGTTTTCGCCGGAAAACGCGTTTTCGGCCGAAAACGTGTACGTTTGCACTTCCCCGCCACAGGGAAGCTGCTAGCCGGGAATTCTCTGCCTGGTTCTACCCGCTGCCCGGAACGCTACGCAGGGCAAAAGCGGTTCTCGTCCTCCGTGCTTGCTTTTTCTCAGAAAGAGCCGTGGTGTGCGTTTTCGCCGGAAAACGCGTTTTCGGCCGAAAACGTGTACGTTTGCACTTCCCCGCCACAGGGAAGCTGCTAGCCGGGAATTCTCTGCCTGGTTCTACCCGCTGCCCGGAACGCTACGCAGGGCAAAAGCGGTTCTCGTCCTCCGTGCTTGCTTTTTCTCAGAAAGAGCCGTGGTGTGCGTTTTCGCCGGAAAACGCGTTTTCGGCCGAAAACGTGTACGTTTGCACTTCCCCGCCACAGGGAAGCTGCTAGCCGGGAATTCTCTGCCTGGTTCTACCCGCTGCCCGGAACGCTACGCAGGGCAAAAGCGGTTCTCGTCCTCCGTGCTTGCTTTTTCTCAGAAAGAGCCGTGGTGTGCGTTTTCGCCGGAAAACGCGTTTTCGGCCGAAAACGTGTACAGTTTGCACTTCCCCGCCACAGGGAAGCTGCTAGCCGGGAATTCTCTGCCTGGTTCTACCCGCTGCCCGGAACGCTACGCAGGGCAAAAGCGGTTCTCGTCCTCCGTGCTTGCTTTTTCTCAGAAAGAGCCGTGGTGTGCGTTTTCGCCGGAAAACGCGTTTTCGGCCGAAAACGTGTACGTTTGCACTTCCCCGCCACAGGGAAGCTGCTAGCCGGGAATTCTCTGCCTGGTTCTACCCGCTGCCCGGAACGCTACGCAGGGCAAAAGCGGTTCTCGTCCTCCGTGCTTGCTTTTTCTCAGAAAGAGCCGTGGTGTGCGTTTTCGCCGGAAAACGCGTTTTCGGCCGAAAACGTGTACGTTTGCACTTCCCCGCCACAGGGAAGCTGCTAGCCGGGAATTCTCTGCCTGGTTCTACCCGCTGCCCGGAACGCTACGCAGGGCAAAAGCGGTTCTCGTCCTCCGTGCTTGCTTTTTCTCAGAAAGAGCCGTGGTGTGCGTTTTCGCCGGAAAACGCGTTTTCGGCCGAAAACGTGTACGTTTGCACTTCCCCGCCACAGGGAAGCTGCTAGCCGGGAATTCTCTGCCTGGTTCTACCCGCTGCCCGGAACGCTACGCAGGGCAAAAGCGGTTCTCGTCCTCCGTGCTTGCTTTTTCTCAGAAAGAGCCGTGGTGTGCGTTTTCGCCGGAAAACGCGTTTTCGGCCGAAAACGTGTACGTTTGCACTTCCCCGCCACAGGGAAGCTGCTAGCCGGGAATTCTCTGCCTGGTTCTACCCGCTGCCCGGAACGCTACGCAGGGCAAAAGCGGTTCTCGTCCTCCGTGCTTGCTTTTTCTCAGAAAGAGCCGTGGTGTGCGTTTTCGCCGGAAAACGCGTTTTCGGCCAAAACGTGTACGTTTGCACTTCCCCGCCACAGGGAAGCTGCTAGCCGGGAATTCTCTGCCTGGTTCTACCCGCTGCCCGGAACGCTACGCAGGGCAAAAGCGGTTCTCGTCCTCCGTGCTTGCTTTTTCTCAGAAAGAGCCGTGGTGTGCGTTTTCGCCGGAAAACGCGTTTTCGGCCGAAAACGTGTACGTTTGCACTTCCCCGCCACAGGGAAGCTGCTAGCCGGGAATTCTCTGCCTGGTTCTACCCGCTGCCCGGAACGCTACGCAGGGCAAAAGCGGTTCTCGTCCTCCGTGCTTGCTTTTTCTCAGAAAGAGCCGTGGTGTGCGTTTTCGCCGGAAAACGCGTTTTCGGCCGAAAACGTGTACGTTTGCACTTCCCCGCCACAGGGAAGCTGCTAGCCGGGAATTCTCTGCCTGGTTCTACCCGCTGCCCGGAACGCTACGCAGGGCAAAAGCGGTTCTCGTCCTCCGTGCTTGCTTTTTCTCAGAAAGAGCCGTGGTGTGCGTTTTCGCCGGAAAACGCGTTTTCGGCCGAAAACGTGTACGTTTGCACTTCCCCGCCACAGGGAAGCTGCTAGCCGGGAATTCTCTGCCTGGTTCTACCCGCTGCCCGGAACGCTACGCAGGGCAAAAGCGGTTCTCGTCCTCCGTGCTTGCTTTTTCTCAGAAAGAGCCGTGGTGTGCGTTTTCGCCGGAAAACGCGTTTTCGGCCGAAAACGTGTACGTTTGCACTTCCCCGCCACAGGGAAGCTGCTAGCCGGGAATTCTCTGCCTGGTTCTACCCGCTGCCCGGAACGCTACGCAGGGCAAAAGCGGTTCTCGTCCTCCGTGCTTGCTTTTTCTCAGAAAGAGCCGTGGTGTGCGTTTTCGCCGGAAAACGCGTTTTCGGCCGAAAACGTGTACGTTTGCACTTCCCCGCCACAGGGAAGCTGCTAGCCGGGAATTCTCTGCCTGGTTCTACCCGCTGCCCGGAACGCTACGCAGGGCAAAAGCGGTTCTCGTCCTCCGTGCTTGCTTTTTCTCAGAAAGAGCCGTGGTGTGCGTTTTCGCCGGAAAACGCGTTTTCGGCCGAAAACGTGTACGTTTGCACTTCCCCGCCACAGGGAAGCTGCTAGCCGGGAATTCTCTGCCTGGTTCTACCCGCTGCCCGGAACGCTACGCAGGGCAAAAGCGGTTCTCGTCCTCCGTGCTTGCTTTTTCTCAGAAAGAGCCGTGGTGTGCGTTTTCGCCGGAAAACGCGTTTTCGGCCGAAAACGTGTACGTTTGCACTTCCCCGCCACAGGGAAGCTGCTAGCCGGGAATTCTCTGCCTGGTTCTACCCGCTGCCCGGAACGCTACGCAGGGCAAAAGCGGTTCTCGTCCTCCGTGCTTGCTTTTTCTCAGAAAGAGCCGTGGTGTGCGTTTTCGCCGGAAAACGCGTTTTCGGCCGAAAACGTGTACGTTTGCACTTCCCCGCCACAGGGAAGCTGCTAGCCGGGAATTCTCTGCCTGGTTCTACCCGCTGCCCGGAACGCTACGCAGGGCAAAAGCGGTTCTCGTCCTCCGTGCTTGCTTTTTCTCAGAAAGAGCCGTGGTGTGCGTTTTCGCCGGAAAACGCGTTTTCGGCCGAAAACGTGTACGTTTGCACTTCCCCGCCACAGGGAAGCTGCTAGCCGGGAATTCTCTGCCTGGTTCTACCCGCTGCCCGGAACGCTACGCAGGGCAAAAGCGGTTCTCGTCCTCCGTGCTTGCTTTTTCTCAGAAAGAGCCGTGGTGTGCGTTTTCGCCGGAAAACGCGTTTTCGGCCGAAAACGTGTACGTTTGCACTTCCCCGCCACAGGGAAGCTGCTAGCCGGGAATTCTCTGCCTGGTTCTACCCGCTGCCCGGAACGCTACGCAGGGCAAAAGCGGTTCTCGTCCTCCGTGCTTGCTTTTTCTCAGAAAGAGCCGTGGTGTGCGTTTTCGCCGGAAAACGCGTTTTCGGCCGAAAACGTGTACGTTTGCACTTCCCCGCCACAGGGAAGCTGCTAGCCGGGAATTCTCTGCCTGGTTCTACCCGCTGCCCGGAACGCTACGCAGGGCAAAAGCGGTTCTCGTCCTCCGTGCTTGCTTTTTCTCAGAAAGAGCCGTGGTGTGCGTTTTCGCCGGAAAACGCGTTTTCGGCCGAAAACGTGTACGTTTGCACTTCCCCGCCACAGGGAAGCTGCTAGCCGGGAATTCTCTGCCTGGTTCTACCCGCTGCCCGGAACGCTACGCAGGGCAAAAGCGGTTCTCGTCCTCCGTGCTTGCTTTTTCTCAGAAAGAGCCGTGGTGTGCGTTTTCGCCGGAAAACGCGTTTTCGGCCGAAAACGTGTACGTTTGCACTTCCCCGCCACAGGGAAGCTGCTAGCCGGGAATTCTCTGCCTGGTTCTACCCGCTGCCCGGAACGCTACGCAGGGCAAAAGCGGTTCTCGTCCTCCGTGCTTGCTTTTTCTCAGAAAGAGCCGTGGTGTGCGTTTTCGCCGGAAAACGCGTTTTCGGCCGAAAACGTGTACGTTTGCACTTCCCCGCCACAGGGAAGCTGCTAGCCGGGAATTCTCTGCCTGGTTCTACCCGCTGCCCGGAACGCTACGCAGGGCAAAAGCGGTTCTCGTCCTCCGTGCTTGCTTTTTCTCAGAAAGAGCCGTGGTGTGCGTTTTCGCCGGAAAACGCGTTTTCGGCCGAAAACGTGTACGTTTGCACTTCCCCGCCACAGGGAAGCTGCTAGCCGGGAATTCTCTGCCTGGTTCTACCCGCTGCCCGGAACGCTACGCAGGGCAAAAGCGGTTCTCGTCCTCCGTGCTTGCTTTTTCTCAGAAAGAGCCGTGGTGTGCGTTTTCGCCGGAAAACGCGTTTTCGGCCGAAAACGTGTACGTTTGCACTTCCCCGCCACAGGGAAGCTGCTAGCCGGGAATTCTCTGCCTGGTTCTACCCGCTGCCCGGAACGCTACGCAGGGCAAAAGCGGTTCTCGTCCTCCGTGCTTGCTTTTTCTCAGAAAGAGCCGTGGTGTGCGTTTTCGCCGGAAAACGCGTTTTCGGCCGAAAACGTGTACGTTTGCACTTCCCCGCCACAGGGAAGCTGCTAGCCGGGAATTCTCTGCCTGGTTCTACCCGCTGCCCGGAACGCTACGCAGGGCAAAAGCGGTTCTCGTCCTCCGTGCTTGCTTTTTCTCAGAAAGAGCCGTGGTGTGCGTTTTCGCCGGAAAACGCGTTTTCGGCCGAAAACGTGTACGTTTGCACTTCCCCGCCACAGGGAAGCTGCTAGCCGGGAATTCTCTGCCTGGTTCTACCCGCTGCCCGGAACGCTACGCAGGGCAAAAGCGGTTCTCGTCCTCCGTGCTTGCTTTTTCTCAGAAAGAGCCGTGGTGTGCGTTTTCGCCGGAAAACGCGTTTTCGGCCGAAAACGTGTACGTTTGCACTTCCCCGCCACAGGGAAGCTGCTAGCCGGGAATTCTCTGCCTGGTTCTACCCGCTGCCCGGAACGCTACGCAGGGCAAAAGCGGTTCTCGTCCTCCGTGCTTGCTTTTTCTCAGAAAGAGCCGTGGTGTGCGTTTTCGCCGGAAAACGCGTTTTCGGCCGAAAACGTGTACGTTTGCACTTCCCCGCCACAGGGAAGCTGCTAGCCGGGAATTCTCTGCCTGGTTCTACCCGCTGCCCGGAACGCTACGCAGGGCAAAAGCGGTTCTCGTCCTCCGTGCTTGCTTTTTCTCAGAAAGAGCCGTGGTGTGCGTTTTCGCCGGAAAACGCGTTTTCGGCCGAAAACGTGTACGTTTGCACTTCCCCGCCACAGGGAAGCTGCTAGCCGGGAATTCTCTGCCTGGTTCTACCCGCTGCCCGGAACGCTACGCAGGGCAAAAGCGGTTCTCGTCCTCCGTGCTTGCTTTTTCTCAGAAAGAGCCGTGGTGTGCGTTTTCGCCGGAAAACGCGTTTTCGGCCGAAAACGTGTACGTTTGCACTTCCCCGCCACAGGGAAGCTGCTAGCCGGGAATTCTCTGCCTGGTTCTACCCGCTGCCCGGAACGCTACGCAGGGCAAAAGCGGTTCTCGTCCTCCGTGCTTGCTTTTTCTCAGAAAGAGCCGTGGTGTGCGTTTTCGCCGGAAAACGCGTTTTCGGCCGAAAACGTGTACGTTTGCACTTCCCCGCCACAGGGAAGCTGCTAGCCGGGAATTCTCTGCCTGGTTCTACCCGCTGCCCGGAACGCTACGCAGGGCAAAAGCGGTTCTCGTCCTCCGTGCTTGCTTTTTCTCAGAAAGAGCCGTGGTGTGCGTTTTCGCCGGAAAACGCGTTTTCGGCCGAAAACGTGTACGTTTGCACTTCCCCGCCACAGGGAAGCTGCTAGCCGGGAATTCTCTGCCTGGTTCTACCCGCTGCCCGGAACGCTACGCAGGGCAAAAGCGGTTCTCGTCCTCCGTGCTTGCTTTTTCTCAGAAAGAGCCGTGGTGTGCGTTTTCGCCGGAAAACGCGTTTTCGGCCGAAAACGTGTACGTTTGCACTTCCCCGCCACAGGGAAGCTGCTAGCCGGGAATTCTCTGCCTGGTTCTACCCGCTGCCCGGAACGCTACGCAGGGCAAAAGCGGTTCTCGTCCTCCGTGCTTGCTTTTTCTCAGAAAGAGCCGTGGTGTGCGTTTTCGCCGGAAAACGCGTTTTCGGCCGAAAACGTGTACGTTTGCACTTCCCCGCCACAGGGAAGCTGCTAGCCGGGAATTCTCTGCCTGGTTCTACCCGCTGCCCGGAACGCTACGCAGGGCAAAAGCGGTTCTCGTCCTCCGTGCTTGCTTTTTCTCAGAAAGAGCCGTGGTGTGCGTTTTCGCCGGAAAACGCGTTTTCGGCCGAAAACGTGTACGTTTGCACTTCCCCGCCACAGGGAAGCTGCTAGCCGGGAATTCTCTGCCTGGTTCTACCCGCTGCCCGGAACGCTACGCAGGGCAAAAGCGGTTCTCGTCCTCCGTGCTTGCTTTTTCTCAGAAAGAGCCGTGGTGTGCGTTTTCGCCGGAAAACGCGTTTTCGGCCGAAAACGTGTACGTTTGCACTTCCCCGCCACAGGGAAGCTGCTAGCCGGGAATTCTCTGCCTGGTTCTACCCGCTGCCCGGAACGCTACGCAGGGCAAAAGCGGTTCTCGTCCTCCGTGCTTGCTTTTTCTCAGAAAGAGCCGTGGTGTGCGTTTTCGCCGGAAAACGCGTTTTCGGCCGAAAACGTGTACGTTTGCACTTCCCCGCCACAGGGAAGCTGCTAGCCGGGAATTCTCTGCCTGGTTCTACCCGCTGCCCGGAACGCTACGCAGGGCAAAAGCGGTTCTCGTCCTCCGTGCTTGCTTTTTCTCAGAAAGAGCCGTGGTGTGCGTTTTCGCCGGAAAACGCGTTTTCGGCCGAAAACGTGTACGTTTGCACTTCCCCGCCACAGGGAAGCTGCTAGCCGGGAATTCTCTGCCTGGTTCTACCCGCTGCCCGGAACGCTACGCAGGGCAAAAGCGGTTCTCGTCCTCCGTGCTTGCTTTTTCTCAGAAAGAGCCGTGGTGTGCGTTTTCGCCGGAAAACGCGTTTTCGGCCGAAAACGTGTACGTTTGCACTTCCCCGCCACAGGGAAGCTGCTAGCCGGGAATTCTCTGCCTGGTTCTACCCGCTGCCCGGAACGCTACGCAGGGCAAAAGCGGTTCTCGTCCTCCGTGCTTGCTTTTTCTCAGAAAGAGCCGTGGTGTGCGTTTTCGCCGGAAAACGCGTTTTCGGCCGAAAACGTGTACGTTTGCACTTCCCCGCCACAGGGAAGCTGCTAGCCGGGAATTCTCTGCCTGGTTCTACCCGCTGCCCGGAACGCTACGCAGGGCAAAAGCGGTTCTCGTCCTCCGTGCTTGCTTTTTCTCAGAAAGAGCCGTGGTGTGCGTTTTCGCCGGAAAACGCGTTTTCGGCCGAAAACGTGTACGTTTGCACTTCCCCGCCACAGGGAAGCTGCTAGCCGGGAATTCTCTGCCTGGTTCTACCCGCTGCCCGGAACGCTACGCAGGGCAAAAGCGGTTCTCGTCCTCCGTGCTTGCTTTTTCTCAGAAAGAGCCGTGGTGTGCGTTTTCGCCGGAAAACGCGTTTTCGGCCGAAAACGTGTACGTTTGCACTTCCCCGCCACAGGGAAGCTGCTAGCCGGGAATTCTCTGCCTGGTTCTACCCGCTGCCCGGAACGCTACGCAGGGCAAAAGCGGTTCTCGTCCTCCGTGCTTGCTTTTTCTCAGAAAGAGCCGTGGTGTGCGTTTTCGCCGGAAAACGCGTTTTCGGCCGAAAACGTGTACGTTTGCACTTCCCCGCCACAGGGAAGCTGCTAGCCGGGAATTCTCTGCCTGGTTCTACCCGCTGCCCGGAACGCTACGCAGGGCAAAAGCGGTTCTCGTCCTCCGTGCTTGCTTTTTCTCAGAAAGAGCCGTGGTGTGCGTTTTCGCCGGAAAACGCGTTTTCGGCCGAAAACGTGTACGTTTGCACTTCCCCGCCACAGGGAAGCTGCTAGCCGGGAATTCTCTGCCTGGTTCTACCCGCTGCCCGGAACGCTACGCAGGGCAAAAGCGGTTCTCGTCCTCCGTGCTTGCTTTTTCTCAGAAAGAGCCGTGGTGTGCGTTTTCGCCGGAAAACGCGTTTTCGGCCGAAAACGTGTACGTTTGCACTTCCCCGCCACAGGGAAGCTGCTAGCCGGGAATTCTCTGCCTGGTTCTACCCGCTGCCCGGAACGCTACGCAGGGCAAAAGCGGTTCTCGTCCTCCGTGCTTGCTTTTTCTCAGAAAGAGCCGTGGTGTGCGTTTTCGCCGGAAAACGCGTTTTCGGCCGAAAACGTGTACGTTTGCACTTCCCCGCCACAGGGAAGCTGCTAGCCGGGAATTCTCTGCCTGGTTCTACCCGCTGCCCGGAACGCTACGCAGGGCAAAAGCGGTTCTCGTCCTCCGTGCTTGCTTTTTCTCAGAAAGAGCCGTGGTGTGCGTTTTCGCCGGAAAACGCGTTTTCGGCCGAAAACGTGTACGTTTGCACTTCCCCGCCACAGGGAAGCTGCTAGCCGGGAATTCTCTGCCTGGTTCTACCCGCTGCCCGGAACGCTACGCAGGGCAAAAGCGGTTCTCGTCCTCCGTGCTTGCTTTTTCTCAGAAAGAGCCGTGGTGTGCGTTTTCGCCGGAAAACGCGTTTTCGGCCGAAAACGTGTACGTTTGCACTTCCCCGCCACAGGGAAGCTGCTAGCCGGGAATTCTCTGCCTGGTTCTACCCGCTGCCCGGAACGCTACGCAGGGCAAAAGCGGTTCTCGTCCTCCGTGCTTGCTTTTTCTCAGAAAGAGCCGTGGTGTGCGTTTTCGCCGGAAAACGCGTTTTCGGCCGAAAACGTGTACGTTTGCACTTCCCCGCCACAGGGAAGCTGCTAGCCGGGAATTCTCTGCCTGGTTCTACCCGCTGCCCGGAACGCTACGCAGGGCAAAAGCGGTTCTCGTCCTCCGTGCTTGCTTTTTCTCAGAAAGAGCCGTGGTGTGCGTTTTCGCCGGAAAACGCGTTTTCGGCCGAAAACGTGTACGTTTGCACTTCCCCGCCACAGGGAAGCTGCTAGCCGGGAATTCTCTGCCTGGTTCTACCCGCTGCCCGGAACGCTACGCAGGGCAAAAGCGGTTCTCGTCCTCCGTGCTTGCTTTTTCTCAGAAAGAGCCGTGGTGTGCGTTTTGGCCGGAAAACGCGTTTTCGGCCGAAAACGTGTACGTTTGCACTTCCCCGCCAGAGGGAAGCTGCTAGCCGGGAATTCTCTGCCTGGTTCTACCCGCTGCCCGGAACGCTACGCAGGGCAAAAGCGGTTCTCGTCCTCCGTGCTTGCTTTTTCTCAGAAAGAGCCGTGGTGTGCGTTTTCGCCGGAAAACGCGTTTTCGGCCGAAAACGTGTACGTTTGCACTTCCCCGCCACAGGGAAGCTGCTAGCCGGGAATTCTCTGCCTGGTTCTACCCGCTGCCCGGAACGCTACGCAGGGCAAAAGCGGTTCTCGTCCTCCGTGCTTGCTTTTTCTCAGAAAGAGCCGTGGTGTGCGTTTTCGCCGGAAAACGCGTTTTCGGCCGAAAACGTGTACGTTTGCACTTCCCCGCCACAGGGAAGCTGCTAGCCGGGAATTCTCTGCCTGGTTCTACCCGCTGCCCGGAACGCTACGCAGGGCAAAAGCGGTTCTCGTCCTCCGTGCTTGCTTTTTCTCAGAAAGAGCCGTGGTGTGCGTTTTCGCCGGAAAACGCGTTTTCGGCCGAAAACGTGTACGTTTGCACTTCCCCGCCACAGGGAAGCTGCTAGCCGGGAATTCTCTGCCTGATTCTACCCGCTGCCCGGAACGCTACGCAGGGCAAAAGCGGTTCTCGTCCTCCGTGCTTGCTTTCTCTCAGAAAGAGCCGTGGTGTGCGTTTTCGCCGGAAAACGCGTTTTCGGCCAAAAACGTGTACGTTTGCACTTCCCAGCCACAGGGAAGCTGCTAGCCGGGAATTCTCTGCCTGGTTCTACCCGCTGCCCGGAACGCTACGCAGGGCAAAAGCGGTTCTCGTCCTCCGTGCTTGCTTTTTCTCAGAAAGAGCCGTGGTGTGCGATTTCGCCGGAAAACGCGTTTTCGGCCGAAAACGTGTACGTTTGCACTTCCCCGCCACAGGGAAGCTGCTAGCCGGGAATTCTCTGCCTGGTTCTACCCGCTGCCCGGAACGCTACGCAGGGCAAAAGCGGTTCTCGTCCTCCGTGCTTGCTTTTTCTCAGAAAGAGCCGTGGTGTGCGTTTTCGCCGGAAAACGCGTTTTCGGCCGAAAACGTGTACGTTTGCACTTCCCCGCCACAGGGAAGCTGCTAGCCGGGAATTCTCTGCCTGGTTCTACCCGCTGCCCGGAACGCTACGCAGGGCAAAAGCGGTTCTCGTCCTCCGTGCTTGCTTTTTCTCAGAAAGAGCCGTGGTGTGCGTTTTCGCCGGAAAACGCGTTTTCGGCCGAAAACGTGTACGTTTGCACTTCCCCGCCACAGGGAAGCTGCTAGCCGGGAATTCTCTGCCTGGTTCTACCCGCTGCCCGGAACGCTACGCAGGGCAAAAGCGGTTCTCGTCCTCCGTGCTTGCTTTTTCTCAGAAAGAGCCGTGGTGTGCGTTTTCGCCGGAAAACGCGTTTTCGGCCGAAAACGTGTACGTTTGCACTTCCCCGCCACAGGGAAGCTGCTAGCCGGGAATTCTCTGCCTGGTTCTACCCGCTGCCCGGAACGCTACGCAGGGCAAAAGCGGTTCTCGTCCTCCGTGCTTGCTTTTTCTCAGAAAGAGCCGTGGTGTGCGTTTTCGCCGGAAAACGCGTTTTCGGCCGAAAACGTGTACGTTTGCACTTCCCCGCCACAGGGAAGCTGCTAGCCGGGAATTCTCTGCCTGGTTCTACCCGCTGCCCGGAACGCTACGCAGGGCAAAAGCGGTTCTCGTCCTCCGTGCTTGCTTTTTCTCAGAAAGAGCCGTGGTGTGCGTTTTCGCCGGAAAACGCGTTTTCGGCCGAAAACGTGTACGTTTGCACTTCCCCGCCACAGGGAAGCTGCTAGCCGGGAATTCTCTGCCTGGTTCTACCCGCTGCCCGGAACGCTACGCAGGGCAAAAGCGGTTCTCGTCCTCCGTGCTTGCTTTTTCTCAGAAAGAGCCGTGGTGTGCGTTTTCGCCGGAAAACGCGTTTTCGGCCGAAAACGTGTACGTTTGCACTTCCCCGCCACAGGGAAGCTGCTAGCCGGGAATTCTCTGCCTGGTTCTACCCGCTGCCCGGAACGCTACGCAGGGCAAAAGCGGTTCTCGTCCTCCGTGCTTGCTTTTTCTCAGAAAGAGCCGTGGTGTGCGTTTTCGCCGGAAAACGCGTTTTCGGCCGAAAACGTGTACGTTTGCACTTCCCCGCCACAGGGAAGCTGCTAGCCGGGAATTCTCTGCCTGGTTCTACCCGCTGCCCGGAACGCTACGCAGGGCAAAAGCGGTTCTCGTCCTCCGTGCTTGCTTTTTCTCAGAAAGAGCCGTGGTGTGCGTTTTCGCCGGAAAACGCGTTTTCGGCCGAAAACGTGTACGTTTGCACTTCCCCGCCACAGGGAAGCTGCTAGCCGGGAATTCTCTGCCTGGTTCTACCCGCTGCCCGGAACGCTACGCAGGGCAAAAGCGGTTCTCGTCCTCCGTGCTTGCTTTTTCTCAGAAAGAGCCGTGGTGTGCGTTTTCGCCGGAAAACGCGTTTTCGGCCGAAAACGTGTACGTTTGCACTTCCCCGCCACAGGGAAGCTGCTAGCCGGGAATTCTCTGCCTGGTTCTACCCGCTGCCCGGAACGCTACGCAGGGCAAAAGCGGTTCTCGTCCTCCGTGCTTGCTTTTTCTCAGAAAGAGCCGTGGTGTGCGTTTTCGCCGGAAAACGCGTTTTCGGCCGAAAACGTGTACGTTTGCACTTCCCCGCCACAGGGAAGCTGCTAGCCGGGAATTCTCTGCCTGGTTCTACCCGCTGCCCGGAACGCTACGCAGGGCAAAAGCGGTTCTCGTCCTCCGTGCTTGCTTTTTCTCAGAAAGAGCCGTGGTGTGCGTTTTCGCCGGAAAACGCGTTTTCGGCCGAAAACGTGTACGTTTGCACTTCCCCGCCACAGGGAAGCTGCTAGCCGGGAATTCTCTGCCTGGTTCTACCCGCTGCCCGGAACGCTACGCAGGGCAAAAGCGGTTCTCGTCCTCCGTGCTTGCTTTTTCTCAGAAAGAGCCGTGGTGTGCGTTTTCGCCGGAAAACGCGTTTTCGGCCGAAAACGTGTACGTTTGCACTTCCCCGCCACAGGGAAGCTGCTAGCCGGGAATTCTCTGCCTGGTTCTACCCGCTGCCCGGAACGCTACGCAGGGCAAAAGCGGTTCTCGTCCTCCGTGCTTGCTTTTTCTCAGAAAGAGCCGTGGTGTGCGTTTTCGCCGGAAAACGCGTTTTCGGCCGAAAACGTGTACGTTTGCACTTCCCCGCCACAGGGAAGCTGCTAGCCGGGAATTCTCTGCCTGGTTCTACCCGCTGCCCGGAACGCTACGCAGGGCAAAAGCGGTTCTCGTCCTCCGTGCTTGCTTTTTCTCAGAAAGAGCCGTGGTGTGCGATTTCGCCGGAAAACTCGTTTTCGGCCGAAAACGTGTACGTTTGCACTTCCCCGCCACAGGGAAGCTGCTAGCCGGGAATTCTCTGCCTGGTTCTACCCGCTGCCCGGAACGCTACGCAGGGCAAAAGCGGTTCTCGTCCTCCGTGCTTGCTTTTTCTCAGAAAGAGCCGTGGTGTGCGTTTTCGCCGGAAAACGCGTTTTCGGCCGAAAACGTGTACGTTTGCACTTCCCCGCCACAGGGAAGCTGCTAGCCGGGAATTCTCTGCCTGGTTCTACCCGCTGCCCGGAACGCTACGCAGGGCAAAAGCGGTTCTCGTCCTCCGTGCTTGCTTTTTCTCAGAAAGAGCCGTGGTGTGCGTTTTCGCCGGAAAACGCGTTTTCGGCCGAAAACGTGTACGTTTGCACTTCCCCGCCACAGGGAAGCTGCTAGCCGGGAATTCTCTGCCTGGTTCTACCCGCTGCCCGGAACGCTACGCAGGGCAAAAGCGGTTCTCGTCCTCCGTGCTTGCTTTTTCTCAGAAAGAGCCGTGGTGTGCGTTTTCGCCGGAAAACGCGTTTTCGGCCGAAAACGTGTACGTTTGCACTTCCCCGCCACAGGGAAGCTGCTAGCCGGGAATTCTCTGCCTGGTTCTACCCGCTGCCCGGAACGCTACGCAGGGCAAAAGCGGTTCTCGTCCTCCGTGCTTGCTTTTTCTCAGAAAGAGCCGTGGTGTGCGTTTTCGCCGGAAAACGCGTTTTCGGCCGAAAACGTGTACGTTTGCACTTCCCCGCCACAGGGAAGCTGCTAGCCGGGAATTCTCTGCCTGGTTCTACCCGCTGCCCGGAACGCTACGCAGGGCAAAAGCGGTTCTCGTCCTCCGTGCTTGCTTTTTCTCAGAAAGAGCCGTGGTGTGCGTTTTCGCCGGAAAACGCGTTTTCGGCCGAAAACGTGTACGTTTGCACTTCCCCGCCACAGGGAAGCTGCTAGCCGGGAATTCTCTGCCTGGTTCTACCCGCTGCCCGGAACGCTACGCAGGGCAAAAGCGGTTCTCGTCCTCCGTGCTTGCTTTTTCTCAGAAAGAGCCGTGGTGTGCGTTTTCGCCGGAAAACGCGTTTTCGGCCGAAAACGTGTACGTTTGCACTTCCCCGCCACAGGGAAGCTGCTAGCCGGGAATTCTCTGCCTGGTTCTACCCGCTGCCCGGAACGCTACGCAGGGCAAAAGCGGTTCTCGTCCTCCGTGCTTGCTTTTTCTCAGAAAGAGCCGTGGTGTGCGTTTTCGCCGGAAAACGCGTTTTCGGCCGAAAACGTGTACGTTTGCACTTCCCCGCCACAGGGAAGCTGCTAGCCGGGAATTCTCTGCCTGGTTCTACCCGCTGCCCGGAACGCTACGCAGGGCAAAAGCGGTTCTCGTCCTCCGTGCTTGCTTTTTCTCAGAAAGAGCCGTGGTGTGCGTTTTCGCCGGAAAACGCGTTTTCGGCCGAAAACGTGTACGTTTGCACTTCCCCGCCACAGGGAAGCTGCTAGCCGGGAATTCTCTGCCTGGTTCTACCCGCTGCCCGGAACGCTACGCAGGGCAAAAGCGGTTCTCGTCCTCCGTGCTTGCTTTTTCTCAGAAAGAGCCGTGGTGTGCGTTTTCGCCGGAAAACGCGTTTTCGGCCGAAAACGTGTACGTTTGCACTTCCCCGCCACAGGGAAGCTGCTAGCCGGGAATTCTCTGCCTGGTTCTACCCGCTGCCCGGAACGCTACGCAGGGCAAAAGCGGTTCTCGTCCTCCGTGCTTGCTTTTTCTCAGAAAGAGCCGTGGTGTGCGTTTTCGCCGGAAAACGCGTTTTCGGCCGAAAACGTGTACGTTTGCACTTCCCCGCCACAGGGAAGCTGCTAGCCGGGAATTCTCTGCCTGGTTCTACCCGCTGCCCGGAACGCTACGCAGGGCAAAAGCGGTTCTCGTCCTCCGTGCTTGCTTTTTCTCAGAAAGAGCCGTGGTGTGCGTTTTCGCCGGAAAACGCGTTTTCGGCCGAAAACGTGTACGTTTGCACTTCCCCGCCACAGGGAAGCTGCTAGCCGGGAATTCTCTGCCTGGTTCTACCCGCTGCCCGGAACGCTACGCAGGGCAAAAGCGGTTCTCGTCCTCCGTGCTTGCTTTTTCTCAGAAAGAGCCGTGGTGTGCGTTTTCGCCGGAAAACGCGTTTTCGGCCGAAAACGTGTACGTTTGCACTTCCCCGCCACAGGGAAGCTGCTAGCCGGGAATTCTCTGCCTGGTTCTACCCGCTGCCCGGAACGCTACGCAGGGCAAAAGCGGTTCTCGTCCTCCGTGCTTGCTTTTTCTCAGAAAGAGCCGTGGTGTGCGTTTTCGCCGGAAAACGCGTTTTCGGCCGAAAACGTGTACGTTTGCACTTCCCCGCCACAGGGAAGCTGCTAGCCGGGAATTCTCTGCCTGGTTCTACCCGCTGCCCGGAACGCTACGCAGGGCAAAAGCGGTTCTCGTCCTCCGTGCTTGCTTTTTCTCAGAAAGAGCCGTGGTGTGCGTTTTCGCCGGAAAACGCGTTTTCGGCCGAAAACGTGTACGTTTGCACTTCCCCGCCACAGGGAAGCTGCTAGCCGGGAATTCTCTGCCTGGTTCTACCCGCTGCCCGGAACGCTACGCAGGGCAAAAGCGGTTCTCGTCCTCCGTGCTTGCTTTTTCTCAGAAAGAGCCGTGGTGTGCGTTTTCGCCGGAAAACGCGTTTTCGGCCGAAAACGTGTACGTTTGCACTTCCCCGCCACAGGGAAGCTGCTAGCCGGGAATTCTCTGCCTGGTTCTACCCGCTGCCCGGAACGCTACGCAGGGCAAAAGCGGTTCTCGTCCTCCGTGCTTGCTTTTTCTCAGAAAGAGCCGTGGTGTGCGTTTTCGCCGGAAAACGCGTTTTCGGCCGAAAACGTGTACGTTTGCACTTCCCCGCCACAGGGAAGCTGCTAGCCGGGAATTCTCTGCCTGGTTCTACCCGCTGCCCGGAACGCTACGCAGGGCAAAAGCGGTTCTCGTCCTCCGTGCTTGCTTTTTCTCAGAAAGAGCCGTGGTGTGCGTTTTCGCCGGAAAACGCGTTTTCGGCCGAAAACGTGTACGTTTGCACTTCCCCGCCACAGGGAAGCTGCTAGCCGGGAATTCTCTGCCTGGTTCTACCCGCTGCCCGGAACGCTACGCAGGGCAAAAGCGGTTCTCGTCCTCCGTGCTTGCTTTTTCTCAGAAAGAGCCGTGGTGTGCGTTTTCGCCGGAAAACGCGTTTTCGGCCGAAAACGTGTACGTTTGCACTTCCCCGCCACAGGGAAGCTGCTAGCCGGGAATTCTCTGCCTGGTTCTACCCGCTGCCCGGAACGCTACGCAGGGCAAAAGCGGTTCTCGTCCTCCGTGCTTGCTTTTTCTCAGAAAGAGCCGTGGTGTGCGTTTTCGCCGGAAAACGCGTTTTCGGCCGAAAACGTGTACGTTTGCACTTCCCCGCCACAGGGAAGCTGCTAGCCGGGAATTCTCTGCCTGGTTCTACCCGCTGCCCGGAACGCTACGCAGGGCAAAAGCGGTTCTCGTCCTCCGTGCTTGCTTTTTCTCAGAAAGAGCCGTGGTGTGCGTTTTCGCCGGAAAACGCGTTTTCGGCCGAAAACGTGTACGTTTGCACTTCCCCGCCACAGGGAAGCTGCTAGCCGGGAATTCTCTGCCTGGTTCTACCCGCTGCCCGGAACGCTACGCAGGGCAAAAGCGGTTCTCGTCCTCCGTGCTTGCTTTTTCTCAGAAAGAGCCGTGGTGTGCGTTTTCGCCGGAAAACGCGTTTTCGGCCGAAAACGTGTACGTTTGCACTTCCCCGCCACAGGGAAGCTGCTAGCCGGGAATTCTCTGCCTGGTTCTACCCGCTGCCCGGAACGCTACGCAGGGCAAAAGCGGTTCTCGTCCTCCGTGCTTGCTTTTTCTCAGAAAGAGCCGTGGTGTGCGTTTTCGCCGGAAAACGCGTTTTCGGCCGAAAACGTGTACGTTTGCACTTCCCCGCCACAGGGAAGCTGCTAGCCGGGAATTCTCTGCCTGGTTCTACCCGCTGCCCGGAACGCTACGCAGGGCAAAAGCGGTTCTCGTCCTCCGTGCTTGCTTTTTCTCAGAAAGAGCCGTGGTGTGCGTTTTCGCCGGAAAACGCGTTTTCGGCCGAAAACGTGTACGTTTGCACTTCCCCGCCACAGGGAAGCTGCTAGCCGGGAATTCTCTGCCTGGTTCTACCCGCTGCCCGGAACGCTACGCAGGGCAAAAGCGGTTCTCGTCCTCCGTGCTTGCTTTTTCTCAGAAAGAGCCGTGGTGTGCGTTTTGGCCGGAAAACGCGTTTTCGGCCGAAAACGTGTACGTTTGCACTTCCCCGCCACAGGGAAGCTGCTAGCCGGGAATTCTCTGCCTGGTTCTACCCGCTGCCCGGAACGCTACGCAGGGCAAAAGCGGTTCTCGTCCTCCGTGCTTGCTTTTTCTCAGAAAGAGCCGTGGTGTGCGTTTTCGCCGGAAAACGCGTTTTCGGCCGAAAACGTGTACGTTTGCACTTCCCCGCCACAGGGAAGCTGCTAGCCGGGAATTCTCTGCCTGGTTCTACCCGCTGCCCGGAACGCTACGCAGGGCAAAAGCGGTTCTCGTCCTCCGTGCTTGCTTTTTCTCAGAAAGAGCCGTGGTGTGCGTTTTCGCCGGAAAACGCGTTTTCGGCCGAAAACGTGTACGTTTGCACTTCCCCGCCACAGGGAAGCTGCTAGCCGGGAATTCTCTGCCTGGTTCTACCCGCTGCCCGGAACGCTACGCAGGGCAAAAGCGGTTCTCGTCCTCCGTGCTTGCTTTTTCTCAGAAAGAGCCGTGGTGTGCGTTTTCGCCGGAAAACGCGTTTTCGGCCGAAAACGTGTACGTTTGCACTTCCCCGCCACAGGGAAGCTGCTAGCCGGGAATTCTCTGCCTGGTTCTACCCGCTGCCCGGAACGCTACGCAGGGCAAAAGCGGTTCTCGTCCTCCGTGCTTGCTTTTTCTCAGAAAGAGCCGTGGTGTGCGTTTTCGCCGGAAAACGCGTTTTCGGCCGAAAACGTGTACGTTTGCACTTCCCCGCCACAGGGAAGCTGCTAGCCGGGAATTCTCTGCCTGGTTCTACCCGCTGCCCGGAACGCTACGCAGGGCAAAAGCGGTTCTCGTCCTCCGTGCTTGCTTTTTCTCAGAAAGAGCCGTGGTGTGCGTTTTCGCCGGAAAACGCGTTTTCGGCCGAAAACGTGTACGTTTGCACTTCCCCGCCACAGGGAAGCTGCTAGCCGGGAATTCTCTGCCTGGTTCTACCCGCTGCCCGGAACGCTACGCAGGGCAAAAGCGGTTCTCGTCCTCCGTGCTTGCTTTTTCTCAGAAAGAGCCGTGGTGTGCGTTTTCGCCGGAAAACGCGTTTTCGGCCGAAAACGTGTACGTTTGCACTTCCCCGCCACAGGGAAGCTGCTAGCCGGGAATTCTCTGCCTGGTTCTACCCGCTGCCCGGAACGCTACGCAGGGCAAAAGCGGTTCTCGTCCTCCGTGCTTGCTTTTTCTCAGAAAGAGCCGTGGTGTGCGTTTTCGCCGGAAAACGCGTTTTCGGCCGAAAACGTGTACGTTTGCACTTCCCCGCCACAGGGAAGCTGCTAGCCGGGAATTCTCTGCCTGGTTCTACCCGCTGCCCGGAACGCTACGCAGGGCAAAAGCGGTTCTCGTCCTCCGTGCTTGCTTTTTCTCAGAAAGAGCCGTGGTGTGCGTTTTCGCCGGAAAACGCGTTTTCGGCCGAAAACGTGTACGTTTGCACTTCCCCGCCACAGGGAAGCTGCTAGCCGGGAATTCTCTGCCTGGTTCTACCCGCTGCCCGGAACGCTACGCAGGGCAAAAGCGGTTCTCGTCCTCCGTGCTTGCTTTTTCTCAGAAAGAGCCGTGGTGTGCGTTTTCGCCGGAAAACGCGTTTTCGGCCGAAAACGTGTACGTTTGCACTTCCCCGCCACAGGGAAGCTGCTAGCCGGGAATTCTCTGCCTGGTTCTACCCGCTGCCCGGAACGCTACGCAGGGCAAAAGCGGTTCTCGTCCTCCGTGCTTGCTTTTTCTCAGAAAGAGCCGTGGTGTGCGTTTTCGCCGGAAAACGCGTTTTCGGCCGAAAACGTGTACGTTTGCACTTCCCCGCCACAGGGAAGCTGCTAGCCGGGAATTCTCTGCCTGGTTCTACCCGCTGCCCGGAACGCTACGCAGGGCAAAAGCGGTTCTCGTCCTCCGTGCTTGCTTTTTCTCAGAAAGAGCCGTGGTGTGCGTTTTCGCCGGAAAACGCGTTTTCGGCCGAAAACGTGTACGTTTGCACTTCCCCGCCACAGGGAAGCTGCTAGCCGGGAATTCTCTGCCTGGTTCTACCCGCTGCCCGGAACGCTACGCAGGGCAAAAGCGTTCTCGTCCTCCGTGCTTGCTTTTTCTCAGAAAGAGCCGTGGTGTGCGTTTTGGCCGGAAAACGCGTTTTCGGCCGAAAACGTGTACGTTTGCACTTCCCCGCCACAGGGAAGCTGCTAGCCGGGAATTCTCTGCCTGGTTCTACCCGCTGCCCGGAACGCTACGCAGGGCAAAAGCGGTTCTCGTCCTCCGTGCTTGCTTTTTCTCAGAAAGAGCCGTGGTGTGCGTTTTCGCCGGAAAACGCGTTTTCGGCCGAAAACGTGTACGTTTGCACTTCCCCGCCACAGGGAAGCTGCTAGCCGGGAATTCTCTGCCTGGTTCTACCCGCTGCCCGGAACGCTACGCAGGGCAAAAGCGGTTCTCGTCCTCCGTGCTTGCTTTTTCTCAGAAAGAGCCGTGGTGTGCGTTTTCGCCGGAAAACGCGTTTTCGGCCGAAAACGTGTACGTTTGCACTTCCCCGCCACAGGGAAGCTGCTAGCCGGGAATTCTCTGCCTGGTTCTACCCGCTGCCCGGAACGCTACGCAGGGCAAAAGCGGTTCTCGTCCTCCGTGCTTGCTTTTTCTCAGAAAGAGCCGTGGTGTGCGTTTTCGCCGGAAAACGCGTTTTCGGCCGAAAACGTGTACGTTTGCACTCCCCGCCACAGGGAAGCTGCTAGCCGGGAATTCTCTGCCTGGTTCTACCCGCTGCCCGGAACGCTACGCAGGGCAAAAGCGGTTCTCGTCCTCCGTGCTTGCTTTTTCTCAGAAAGAGCCGTGGTGTGCGTTTTCGCCGGAAAACGCGTTTTCGGCCGAAAACGTGTACGTTTGCACTTCCCCGCCACAGGGAAGCTGCTAGCCGGGAATTCTCTGCCTGGTTCTACCCGCTGCCCGGAACGCTACGCAGGGCAAAACGGTTCTCGTCCTCCGTGCTTGCTTTTTCTCAGAAAGAGCCGTGGTGTGCGTTTTCGCCGGAAAACGCGTTTTCGGCCGAAAACGTGTACGTTTGCACTTCCCCGCCACAGGGAAGCTGCTAGCCGGGAATTCTCTGCCTGGTTCTACCCGCTGCCCGGAACGCTACGCAGGGCAAAAGCGGTTCTCGTCCTCCGTGCTTGCTTTTTCTCAGAAAGAGCCGTGGTGTGCGTTTTCGCCGGAAAACGCGTTTTCGGCCGAAAACGTGTACGTTTGCACTTCCCCGCCACAGGGAAGCTGCTAGCCGGGAATTCTCTGCCTGGTTCTACCCGCTGCCCGGAACGCTACGCAGGGCAAAAGCGGTTCTCGTCCTCGTGCTTGCTTTTTCTCAGAAAGAGCCGTGGTGTGCGTTTTGGCCGGAAAACGCGTTTTCGGCCGAAAACGTGTACGTTTGCACTTCCCCGCCACAGGGAAGCTGCTAGCCGGGAATTCTCTGCCTGGTTCTACCCGCTGCCCGGAACGCTACGCAGGGCAAAAGCGGTTCTCGTCCTCCGTGCTTGCTTTTTCTCAGAAAGAGCCGTGGTGTGCGTTTTCGCCGGAAAACGCGTTTTCGGCCGAAAACGTGTACGTTTGCACTTCCCCGCCACAGGGAAGCTGCTAGCCGGGAATTCTCTGCCTGGTTCTACCCGCTGCCCGGAACGCTACGCAGGGCAAAAGCGGTTCTCGTCCTCCGTGCTTGCTTTTCCTCAGAAAGAGCCGTGGTGTGCGTTTTCGCCGGAAAACGCGTTTTCGGCCGAAAACGTGTACGTTTGCACTTCCCCGCCACAGGGAAGCTGCTAGCCGGGAATTCTCTGCCTGGTTCTACCCGCTGCCCGGAACGCTACGCAGGGCAAAAGCGGTTCTCGTCCTCCGTGCTTGCTTTTTCTCAGAAAGAGCCGTGGTGTGCGTTTTGGCCGGAAAACGCGTTTTCGGCCGAAAACGTGTACGTTTGCACTTCCCCGCCACAGGGAAGCTGCTAGCCGGGAATTCTCTGCCTGGTTCTACCCGCTGCCCGGAACGCTACGCAGGGCAAAAGCGGTTCTCGTCCTCCGTGCTTGCTTTCTCTCAGAAAGAGCCGTGGTGTGCGTTTTCGCCGGAAAACTCGTTTTCGGCCGAAAACGTGTACGTTTGCACTTCCCCGCCACAGGGAAGCTGCTAGCCGGGAATTCTCTGCCTGGTTCTACCCGCTGCCCGGAACGCTACGCAGGGCAAAAGCGGTTCTCGTCCTCCGTGCTTGCTTTTTCTCAGAAAGAGCCGTGGTGTGCGTTTTCGCCGGAAAACGCGTTTTCGGCCGAAAACGTGTACGTTTGCACTTCCCCGCCACAGGGAAGCTGCTAGCCGGGAATTCTCTGCCTGGTTCTACCCGCTGCCCGGAACGCTACGCAGGGCAAAAGCGGTTCTCGTCCTCCGTGCTTGCTTTTTCTCAGAAAGAGCCGTGGTGTGCGTTTTCGCCGGAAAACGCGTTTTCGGCCGAAAACGTGTACGTTTGCACTTCCCCGCCACAGGGAAGCTGCTAGCCGGGAATTCTCTGCCTGGTTCTACCCGCTGCCCGGAACGCTACGCAGGGCAAAAGCGGTTCTCGTCCTCCGTGCTTGCTTTTTCTCAGAAAGAGCCGTGGTGTGCGTTTTCGCCGGAAAACGCGTTTTCGGCCGAAAACGTGTACGTTTGCACTTCCCCGCCACAGGGAAGCTGCTAGCCGGGAATTCTCTGCCTGGTTCTACCCGCTGCCCGGAACGCTACGCAGGGCAAAAGCGGTTCTCGTCCTCCGTGCTTGCTTTTTCTCAGAAAGAGCCGTGGTGTGCGTTTTCGCCGGAAAACGCGTTTTCGGCCGAAAACGTGTACGTTTGCACTTCCCCGCCACAGGGAAGCTGCTAGCCGGGAATTCTCTGCCTGGTTCTACCCGCTGCCCGGAACGCTACGCAGGGCAAAAGCGGTTCTCGTCCTCCGTGCTTGCTTTTTCTCAGAAAGAGCCGTGGTGTGCGTTTTCGCCGGAAAACGCGTTTTCGGCCGAAAACGTGTACGTTTGCACTTCCCCGCCACAGGGAAGCTGCTAGCCGGGAATTCTCTGCCTGGTTCTACCCGCTGCCCGGAACGCTACGCAGGGCAAAAGCGGTTCTCGTCCTCCGTGCTTGCTTTTTCTCAGAAAGAGCCGTGGTGTGCGTTTTCGCCGGAAAACGCGTTTTCGGCCGAAAACGTGTACGTTTGCACTTCCCCGCCACAGGGAAGCTGCTAGCCGGGAATTCTCTGCCTGGTTCTACCCGCTGCCCGGAACGCTACGCAGGGCAAAAGCGGTTCTCGTCCTCCGTGCTTGCTTTCTCTCAGAAAGAGCCGTGGTGTGCGTTTTCGCCGGAAAACTCGTTTTCGGCCGAAAACGTGTACGTTTGCACTTCCCCGCCACAGGGAAGCTGCTAGCCGGGAATTCTCTGCCTGGTTCTACCCGCTGCCCGGAACGCTACGCAGGGCAAAAGCGGTTCTCGTCCTCCGTGCTTGCTTTTTCTCAGAAAGAGCCGTGGTGTGCGTTTTCGCCGGAAAACGCGCGCGTTTTCGGCCGAAAACGTGTACGTTTGCACTTCCCCGCCACAGGGAAGCTGCTAGCCGGGAATTCTCTGCCTGGTTCTACCCGCTGCCCGGAACGCTACGCAGGGCAAAAGCGGTTCTCGTCCTCCGTGCTTGCTTTTTCTCAGAAAGAGCCGTGGTGTGCGTTTTCGCCGGAAAACGCGTTTTCGGCCGAAAACGTGTACGTTTGCACTTCCCCGCCACAGGGAAGCTGCTAGCCGGGAATTCTCTGCCTGGTTCTACCCGCTGCCCGGAACGCTACGCAGGGCAAAAGCGGTTCTCGTCCTCCGTGCTTGCTTTTTCTCAGAAAGAGCCGTGGTGTGCGTTTTCGCCGGAAAACGCGTTTTCGGCCGAAAACGTGTACGTTTGCACTTCCCCGCCACAGGGAAGCTGCTAGCCGGGAATTCTCTGCCTGGTTCTACCCGCTGCCCGGAACGCTACGCAGGGCAAAAGCGGTTCTCGTCCTCCGTGCTTGCTTTTTCTCAGAAAGAGCCGTGGTGTGCGTTTTCGCCGGAAAACGCGTTTTCGGCCGAAAACGTGTACGTTTGCACTTCCCCGCCACAGGGAAGCTGCTAGCCGGGAATTCTCTGCCTGGTTCTACCCGCTGCCCGGAACGCTACGCAGGGCAAAAGCGGTTCTCGTCCTCCGTGCTTGCTTTTTCTCAGAAAGAGCCGTGGTGTGCGTTTTCGCCGGAAAACGCGTTTTCGGCCGAAAACGTGTACGTTTGCACTTCCCCGCCACAGGGAAGCTGCTAGCCGGGAATTCTCTGCCTGGTTCTACCCGCTGCCCGGAACGCTACGCAGGGCAAAAGCGGTTCTCGTCCTCCGTGCTTGCTTTTTCTCAGAAAGAGCCGTGGTGTGCGTTTTCGCCGGAAAACGCGTTTTCGGCCGAAAACGTGTACGTTTGCACTTCCCCGCCACAGGGAAGCTGCTAGCCGGGAATTCTCTGCCTGGTTCTACCCGCTGCCCGGAACGCTACGCAGGGCAAAAGCGGTTCTCGTCCTCCGTGCTTGCTTTTTCTCAGAAAGAGCCGTGGTGTGCGTTTTCGCCGGAAAACGCGTTTTCGGCCGAAAACGTGTACGTTTGCACTTCCCCGCCACAGGGAAGCTGCTAGCCGGGAATTCTCTGCCTGGTTCTACCCGCTGCCCGGAACGCTACGCAGGGCAAAAGCGGTTCTCGTCCTCCGTGCTTGCTTTTTCTCAGAAAGAGCCGTGGTGTGCGTTTTCGCCGGAAAACGCGTTTTCGGCCGAAAACGTGTACGTTTGCACTTCCCCGCCACAGGGAAGCTGCTAGCCGGGAATTCTCTGCCTGGTTCTACCCGCTGCCCGGAACGCTACGCAGGGCAAAAGCGGTTCTCGTCCTCCGTGCTTGCTTTTTCTCAGAAAGAGCCGTGGTGTGCGTTTTCGCCGGAAAACGCGTTTTCGGCCGAAAACGTGTACGTTTGCACTTCCCCGCCACAGGGAAGCTGCTAGCCGGGAATTCTCTGCCTGGTTCTACCCGCTGCCCGGAACGCTACGCAGGGCAAAAGCGGTTCTCGTCCTCCGTGCTTGCTTTTTCTCAGAAAGAGCCGTGGTGTGCGTTTTCGCCGGAAAACGCGTTTTCCTTCCGAAAACGTGTACGTTTGCACTTCCCCGCCACAGGGAAGCTGCTAGCCGGGAATTCTCTGCCTGGTTCTACCCGCTGCCCGGAACGCTACGCAGGGCAAAAGCGGTTCTCGTCCTCCGTGCTTGCTTTTTCTCAGAAAGAGCCGTGGTGTGCGTTTTCGCCGGAAAACGCGTTTTCGGCCGAAAACGTGTACGTTTGCATTTCCCCGCCACAGGGAAGCTGCTAGCCGGGAATTCTGTGCCTGGTTCTACCCGCTGCCCGGAACGCTACGCAGAGCAAAAGCGGTTCTCGTCCTCCGTGCTTGCTTTTTCTCAGAAAGAGCCGTGGTGTGCGTTTTCGCCGGAAAACGCGTTTTCGGCCGAAAACGTGTACGTTTGCACTTCCCCGCCACAGGGAAGCTGCTAGCCGGGAATTCTCTGCCTGGTTCTACCCGCTGCCCGGAACGCTACGCAGGGCAAAAGCGGTTCTCGTCCTCCGTGCTTGCTTTTTCTCAGAAAGAGCCGTGGTGTGCGTTTTCGCCGGAAAACGCGTTTTCGGCCGAAAACGTGTACGTTTGCACTTCCCCGCCACAGGGAAGCTGCTAGCCGGGAATTCTCTGCCTGGTTCTACCCGCTGCCCGGAACGCTACGCAGGGCAAAAGCGGTTCTCGTCCTCCGTGCTTGCTTTTTCTCAGAAAGAGCCGTGGTGTGCGTTTTCGCCGGAAAACGCGTTTTCGGCCGAAAACGTGTACGTTTGCACTTCCCCGCCACAGGGAAGCTGCTAGCCGGGAATTCTCTGCCTGGTTCTACCCGCTGCCCGGAACGCTACGCAGGGCAAAAGCGGTTCTCGTCCTCCGTGCTTGCTTTTTCTCAGAAAGAGCCGTGGTGTGCGTTTTCGCCGGAAAACGCGTTTTCGGCCAAAAACGTGTACGTTTGCACTTCCCCGCCACAGGGAAGCTGCTAGCCGGGAATTCTCTGCCTGGTTCTACCCGCTGCCCGGAACGCTACGCAGGGCAAAAGCGGTTCTCGTCCTCCGTGCTTGCTTTTTCTCAGAAAGAGCCGTGGTGTGCGTTTTCGCCGGAAAACGCGTTTTCGGCCGAAAACGTGTACGTTTGCACTTCCCCGCCACAGGGAAGCTGCTAGCCGGGAATTCTCTGCCTGGTTCTACCCGCTGCCCGGAACGCTACGCAGGGCAAAAGCGGTTCTCGTCCTCCGTGCTTGCTTTTTCTCAGAAAGAGCCGTGGTGTGCGTTTTCGCCGGAAAACGCGTTTTCGGCCGAAAACGTGTACGTTTGCACTTCCCCGCCACAGGGAAGCTGCTAGCCGGGAATTCTCTGCCTGGTTCTACCCGCTGCCCGGAACGCTACGCAGGGCAAAAGCGGTTCTCGTCCTCGGTGCTTGCTTTTTCTCAGAAAGAGCCGTGGTGTGCGTTTTCACCGGAAAACGCGTTTTCGGCCGAAAACGTGTACGTTTGCACTTCCCCGCCACAGGGAAGCTGCTAGCCGGGAATTCTCTGCCTGGTTCTACCCGCTGCCCGGAACGCTACGCAGGGCAAAAGCGGTTCTCGTCCTCCGTGCTTGCTTTTTCTCAGAAAGAGCCGTGGTGTGCCTTTTCGCCGGAAAACGCGTTTTCGGCCGAAAACGTGTACGTTTGCACTTCCCCGCCACAGGGAAGCTGCTAGCCGGGAATTCTCTGCCTGGTTCTACCCGCTGCCCGGAACGCTACGCAGGGCAAAAGCGGTTCTCGTCCTCCGTGCTTGCTTTTTCTCAGAAAGAGCCGTGGTGTGCGTTTTCGCCGGAAAAGGCGTTTTCGGCCGAAAACGTGTACGTTTGCACTTCCCCGCCACAGGGAAGCTGCTAGCCGGGAATTCTCTGCCTGGTTCTACCCGCTGCCCGGAACGCTACGCAGGGCAAAAGCGGTTCTCGTCCTCCGTGCTTGCTTTTTCTCAGAAAGAGCCGTGGTGTGCGTTTTTGCCGGAAAACGCGTTTTCGGCCGAAAACGTGTACGTTTGCACTTCCCCGCCACAGGGAAGCTGCTAGCCGGGAATTCTCTGCCTGCTTCTACCCGCTGCCCGGAACGCTACGCAGGGCAAAAGCGGTTCTCGTCCTCCGTGCTTGCTTTTTCTCAGAAAGAGCCGTGGTGTGCGTTTTCGCCGGAAAACGCGTTTTCGGCCGAAAACGTGTACGCTTGCACTTCCCCGCCACAGGGAAGCTGCTAGCCGGGAATTCTCTGCCTGGTTCTACCCGCTGCCCGGAACGCTACGCAGGGCAAAAGCGGTTCTCGTCCTCCGTGCTTGCTTTTTCTCAGAAAGAGCCCTGGTGTGCGTTTTCGCCGGAAAACGCGTTTTCGGCCGAAAACGTGTACGTTTGCACTTCCCCGCCACAGGGAAGCTGCTAGCCGGGAATTCTCTGCCTGGTTCTACCCGCTGCCCGGAACGCTACGCAGGGCAAAAGCGGTTCTCGTCCTCCGTGCTTGCTTTTTCTCAGAAAGAGCCGTGGTGTGCCTTTTCGCCGGAAAACGCGTTTTCGGCCGAAAACGTGTACGTTTGCACTTCCCCGCCACAGGGAAGCTGCTAGCCGGGAATTCTCTGCCTGGTTCTACCCGCTGCCCGGAACGCTACGCAGGGCAAAAGCGGTTCTCGTCCTCCGTGCTTGCTTTTTCTCAGAAAGAGCCGTGGTGTGCGTTTTCGCCGGAAAACGCGTTTTCGGCCGAAAACGTGTACGTTTGCACTTCTCCGCCACAGGGAAGCTGCTAGCCGGGAATTCTCTGCCTGGTTCTACCCGCTGCCCGGAACGCTACGCAGGGCAAAAGCGGTTCTCGTCCTCCGTGCTTGCTTTTTCTCAGAAAGAGCCGTGGTGTGCGTTTTCGCCGGAAAACGCGTTTTCGGCCGAAAACGTGTACGTTTGCACTTCCCCGCCACAGGGAAGCTGCTAGCCGGGAATTCTCTGCCTGGTTCTACCCGCTGCCCGGAACGCTACGCAGGGCAAAAGCGGTTCTCGTCCTCCGTGCTTGCTTTTTCTCAGAAAGAGCCGTGGTGTGCCTTTTCGCCGGAAAACGCGTTTTCGGCCGAAAACGTGTACGTTTGCACTTCCCCGCCACAGGGAAGCTGCTAGCCGGGAATTCTCTGCCTGGTTCTACCCGCTGCCCGGAACGCTACGCAAGGCAAAAGCGGTTCTCGTCCTCCGTGCTTGCTTTTTCTCAGAAAGAGCCGTGGTGTGCGTTTTCGCCGGAAAACGCGTTTTCGGCCAAAAACGTGTACGTTTGCACTTCCCCGCCACAGGGAAGCTGCTAGCCGGGAATTCTCTGCCTGGTTCTACCCGCTGCCCGGAACGCTACGCAGGGCAAAAGCGGTTCTCGTCCTCCGTGCTTGCTTTTTCTCAGAAAGAGCCGTGGTGTGCCTTTTCGCCGGAAAACGCGTTTTCGGCCGAAAACGTGTACGTTTGCACTTCCCCGCCACAGGGAAGCTGCTAGCCGGGAATTCTCTGCCTGGTTCTACCCGCTGCCCGGAACGCTACGCAGGGCAAAAGCGGTTCTCGTCCTCCGTGCTTGCTTTTTCTCAGAAAGAGCCGTGGTGTGCGTTTTCGCCGGAAAACGCGTTTTCGGCCGAAAACGTGTACGTTTGCACTTCCCCGCCACAGGGAAGCTGCTAGCCGGGAATTCTCTGCCTGGTTCTACCCGCTGCCCGGAACGCTACGCAGGGCAATAGCGGTTCTCGTCCTCCGTGCTTGCTTTTTCTCAGAAAGAGCCGTGGTGTGCGTTTTCGCCGGAAAACGCGTTTTCCTCCGAAAACGTGTACGTTTGCACTTCCCCGCCACAGGGAAGCTGCTAGCCGGGAATTCTCTGCCTGGTTCTACCCGCTGCCCGGAACGCTACGCAGGGCAAAAGCGGTTCTCGTCCTCCGTGCTTGCTTTTTCTCAGAAAGAGCCGTGGTGTGCGTTTTCGCCGGAAAACGCGTTTTCGGCCGAAAACGTGTACGTTTGCACTTCCCCGCCACAGGGAAGCTGCTAGCCGGGAATTCTCTGCCTGGTTCTACCCGCTGCCCGGAACGCTACGCAGAGCAAAAGCGGTTCTCGTCCTCGGTGCTTGCTTTTTCTCAGAAAGAGCCCTGGTGTGCGTTTTCGCCGGAAAACGCGTATTCGGCCGAAAAAGTGTACGTTTGCACTTCCCCGCCACAGGGAAGCTGCTAGCCGGGAATTCTCTGCCTGGTTCTACCCGCTGCCCGGAACGCTACGCAGGGCAAAAGCGGTTCTCGTCCTCCGTGCTTGCTTTTTCTCAGAAAGAGCCGTGGTGTGCCTTTTCGCCGGAAAACGCGTTTTCGGCCGAAAACGTGTACGTTTGCACTTCCCCGCCACAGGGAAGCTGCTAGCCGGGAATTCTCTGCCTGGTTCTACCCGCTGCCCGGAACGCTACGCAGGGCAAAAGCGGTTCTCGTCCTCCGTGCTTGCTTTTTCTCAGAAAGAGCCGTGGTGTGCGTTTTTGCCGGAAAACGCGTTTTCGGCCGAAAACGTGTACGTTTGCACTTCCCCGCCACAGGGAAGCTGCTAGCCGGGAATTCTCTGCCTGGTTCTACCCGCTGCCCGGAACGCTACGCAGGGCAAAAGCGGTTCTCGTCCTCCGTGCTTGCTTTTTCTCAGAAAGAGCCGTGGTGTGCGTTTTCGCCGGAAAACGCGTTTTCGGCCGAAAACGTGTATGTTTGCACTTCCCCGCCACAGGGAAGCTGCTAGCCGGGAATTCTCTGCCTGGTTCTACCCGCTGCCCGGAACGCTACGCAGGGCAAAAGCGGTTCTCGTCCTCCGTGCTTGCTTTTTCTCAGAAAGAGCCGTGGTGTGCCTTTTCGCCGGAAAACGCGTTTTCGGCCGAAAACGTGTACGTTTGCACTTCCCCGCCACAGGGAAGCTGCTAGCCGGGAATTCTCTGCCTGGTTCTACCCGCTGCCCGGAACGCTACGCAGGGCAAAAGCGGTTCTCGTCCTCCGTGCTTGCTTTTTCTCAGAAAGAGCCGTGGTGTGCGTTTTCGCCGGAAAAGGCGTTTTCGGCCGAAAACGTGTACGTTTGCACTTCCCCGCCACAGGGAAGCTGCTAGCCGGGAATTCTCTGCCTGGTTCTACCCGCTGCCCGGAACGCTACGCAGGGCAAAAGCGGTTCTCGTCCTCCGTGCTTGCTTTTTCTCAGAAAGAGCCGTGGTGTGCGTTTTTGCCGGAAAACGCGTTTTCGGCCGAAAACGTGTACGTTTGCACTTCCCCGCCACAGGGAAGCTGCTAGCCGGGAATTCTCTGCCTGCTTCTACCCGCTGCCCGGAACGCTACGCAGGGCAAAAGCGGTTCTCGTCCTCCGTGCTTGCTTTTTCTCAGAAAGAGCCGTGGTGTGCGTTTTCGCCGGAAAACGCGTTTTCGGCCGAAAACGTGTACGCTTGCACTTCCCCGCCACAGGGAAGCTGCTAGCCGGGAATTCTCTGCCTGGTTCTACCCGCTGCCCGGAACGCTACGCAGGGCAAAAGCGGTTCTCGTCCTCCGTGCTTGCTTTTTCTCAGAAAGAGCCCTGGTGTGCGTTTTCGCCGGAAAACGCGTTTTCGGCCGAAAACGTGTACGTTTGCACTTCCCCGCCACAGGGAAGCTGCTAGCCGGGAATTCTCTGCCTGGTTCTACCCGCTGCCCGGAACGCTACGCAGGGCAAAAGCGGTTCTCGTCCTCCGTGCTTGCTTTTTCTCAGAAAGAGCCGTGGTGTGCGTTTTCGCCGGAAAACGCGTTTTCGGCCGAAAACGTGTACGTTTGCACTTCCCCGCCACAGGGAAGCTGCTAGCCGGGAATTCTCTGCCTGGTTCTACCCGCTGCCCGGAACGCTACGCAGGGCAAAAGCGGTTCTCGTCCTCCGTGCTTGCTTTTTCTCAGAAAGAGCCGTGGTGTGCGTTTTCGCCGGAAAACGCGTTTTCGGCCGAAAACGTGTACGTTTGCACTTCCCCGCCACAGGGAAGCTGCTAGCCGGGAATTCTCTGCCTGGTTCTACCCGCTGCCCGGAACGCTACGCAGGGCAAAAGCGGTTCTCGTCCTCCGTGCTTGCTTTTTCTCAGAAAGAGCCGTGGTGTGCGTTTTCGCCGGAAAACGCGTTTTCGGCCGAAAACGTGTACGTTTGCACTTCCCCGCCACAGGGAAGCTGCTAGCCGGGAATTCTCTGCCTGGTTCTACCCGCTGCCCGGAACGCTACGCAGGGCAAAAGCGGTTCTCGTCCTCCGTGCTTGCTTTTTCTCAGAAAGAGCCGTGGTGTGCCTTTTCGCCGGAAAACGCGTTTTCGGCCGAAAACGTGTACGTTTGCACTTCCCCGCCACAGGGAAGCTGCTAGCCGGGAATTCTCTGCCTGGTTCTACCCGCTGCCCGGAACGCTACGCAAGGCAAAAGCGGTTCTCGTCCTCCGTGCTTGCTTTTTCTCAGAAAGAGCCGTGGTGTGCGTTTTCGCCGGAAAACGCGTTTTCGGCCAAAAACGTGTACGTTTGCACTTCCCCGCCACAGGGAAGCTGCTAGCCGGGAATTCTCTGCCTGGTTCTACCCGCTGCCCGGAACGCTACGCAGGGCAAAAGCGGTTCTCGTCCTCCGTGCTTGCTTTTTCTCAGAAAGAGCCGTGGTGTGCCTTTTCGCCGGAAAACGCGTTTTCGGCCGAAAACGTGTACGTTTGCACTTCCCCGCCACAGGGAAGCTGCTAGCCGGGAATTCTCTGCCTGGTTCTACCCGCTGCCCGGAACGCTACGCAGGGCAAAAGCGGTTCTCGTCCTCCGTGCTTGCTTTTTCTCAGAAAGAGCCGTGGTGTGCGTTTTCGCCGGAAAACGCGTTTTCGGCCGAAAACGTGTACGTTTGCACTTCCCCGCCACAGGGAAGCTGCTAGCCGGGAATTCTCTGCCTGGTTCTACCCGCTGCCCGGAACGCTACGCAGGGCAATAGCGGTTCTCGTCCTCCGTGCTTGCTTTTTCTCAGAAAGAGCCGTGGTGTGCGTTTTCGCCGGAAAACGCGTTTTCCTCCGAAAACGTGTACGTTTGCACTTCCCCGCCACAGGGAAGCTGCTAGCCGGGAATTCTCTGCCTGGTTCTACCCGCTGCCCGGAACGCTACGCAGGGCAAAAGCGGTTCTCGTCCTCCGTGCTTGCTTTTTCTCAGAAAGAGCCGTGGTGTGCGTTTTCGCCGGAAAACGCGTTTTCGGCCGAAAACGTGTACGTTTGCACTTCCCCGCCACAGGGAAGCTGCTAGCCGGGAATTCTCTGCCTGGTTCTACCCGCTGCCCGGAACGCTACGCAGAGCAAAAGCGGTTCTCGTCCTCGGTGCTTGCTTTTTCTCAGAAAGAGCCCTGGTGTGCGTTTTCGCCGGAAAACGCGTTTTCGGCCGAAAACGTGTACGTTTGCACTTCCCCGCCACAGGGAAGCTGCTAGCCGGGAATTCTCTGCCTGGTTCTACCCGCTGCCCGGAACGCTACGCAGGGCAAAAGCGGTTCTCGTCCTCCGTGCTTGCTTTTTCTCAGAAAGAGCCGTGGTGTGCGTTTTCGCCGGAAAACGCGTTTTCGGCCGAAAACGTGTACGTTTGCACTTCCCCGCCACAGGGAAGCTGCTAGCCGGGAATTCTCTGCCTGGTTCTACCCGCTGCCCGGAACGCTACGCAGGGCAAAAGCGGTTCTCGTCCTCCGTGCTTGCTTTTTCTCAGAAAGAGCCGTGGTGTGCGTTTTCGCCGGAAAACGCGTTTTCGGCCGAAAACGTGTACGTTTGCACTTCCCCGCCACAGGGAAGCTGCTAGCCGGGAATTCTCTGCCTGGTTCTACCCGCTGCCCGGAACGCTACGCAGGGCAAAAGCGGTTCTCGTCCTCCGTGCTTGCTTTTACTCAGAAAGAGCCGTGGTGTGCGTTTTCGCCGGAAAACGCGTTTTCGGCCGAAAACGTGTACGTTTGCACTTCCCCGCCACAGGGAAGCTGCTAGCCGGGAATTCTCTGCCTGGTTCTACCCGCTGCCCGGAACGCTACGCAGGGCAAAAGCGGTTCTCGTCCTCGGTGCTTGCTTTTTCTCAGAAAGAGCCGTGGTGTGCGTTTTCGCCGGAAAACGCGTTTTCGGCCGAAAACGTGTACGTTTGCACTTCCCCGCCACAGGGAAGCTGCTAGCCGGGAATTCTCTGCCTGGTTCTACCCGCTGCCCGGAACGCTACGCAGGGCAATAGCGGTTCTCGTCCTCCGTGCTTGCTTTTTCTCAGAAAGAGCCGTGGTGTGCGTTTTCGCCAGAAAACGCGTTTTCGGCCGAAAACGTGTACGTTTGCACTTCCCCGCCACAGGGAAGCTGCTAGCCGGGAATTCTCTGCCTGGTTCTACCCGCTGCCCGGAACGCTACGCAGGGCAAAAGCGGTTCTCGTCCTCGGTGCTTGCTTTTTCTCAGAAAGAGCCGTGGTGTGCGTTTTCGCCGGAAAACGCGTTTTCGGCCGAAAACGTGTACGTTTGCACTTCCCCGCCACAGGGAAGCTGCTAGCCGGGAATTCTCTGCCTGGTTCTACCCGCTGCCCGGAACGCTACGCAGGGCAAAAGCGGTTCTCGTCCTCCGTGCTTGCTTTTTCTCAGAAAGAGCCGTGGTGTGCGTTTGCGCCGGAAAACGCGTTTTCGGCCGAAAACGTGTACGTTTGCACTTCCCCGCCACAGGGAAGCTGCTAGCCGGGAATTCTCTGCCTGGTTCTACCCGCTGCCCGGAACGCTACGCAGGGCAAAAGCGGTTCTCGTCCTCCGTGCTTGCTTTTTCTCAGAAAGAGCCGTGGTGTGCGTTTTCGCCGGAAAACGCGTTTTCCTCCGAAAACGTGTACGTTTGCACTTCCCCGCCACAGGGAAGCTGCTAGCCGGGAATTCTCTGCCTGGTTCTACCCGCTGCCCGGAACGCTACGCAGGGCAAAAGCGGTTCTCGTCCTCCGTGCTTGCTTTTTCTCAGAAAGAGCCGTGGTGTGCGTTTTCGCCGGAAAACGCGTTTTCGGCCGAAAACGTGTACGTTTGCACTTCCCCGCCACAGGGAAGCTGCTAGCCGGGAATTCTCTGCCTGGTTCTACCCGCTGCCCGGAACGCTACGCAGAGCAAAAGCGGTTCTCGTCCTCGGTGCTTGCTTTTTCTCAGAAAGAGCCCTGGTGTGCGTTTTCGCCGGAAAACGCGTTTTCGGCCGAAAACGTGTACGTTTGCACTTCCCCGCCACAGGGAAGCTGCTAGCCGGGAATTCTCTGCCTGGTTCTACCCGCTGCCCGGAACGCTACGCAGGGCAAAAGCGGTTCTCGTCCTCCGTGCTTGCTTTTTCTCAGAAAGAGCCGTGGTGTGCGTTTTCGCCGGAAAACGCGTTTTCGGCCGAAAACGTGTACGTTTGCACTTCCCCGCCACAGGGAAGCTGCTAGCCGGGAATTCTCTGCCTGGTTCTACCCGCTGCCCGGAACGCTACGCAGGGCAAAAGCGGTTCTCGTCCTCCGTGCTTGCTTTTTCTCAGAAAGAGCCGTGGTGTGCGTTTTCGCCGGAAAACGCGTTTTCGGCCGAAAACGTGTACGTTTGCACTTCCCCGCCACAGGGAAGCTGCTAGCCGGGAATTCTCTGCCTGGTTCTACCCGCTGCCCGGAACGCTACGCAGGGCAAAAGCGGTTCTCGTCCTCCGTGCTTGCTTTTACTCAGAAAGAGCCGTGGTGTGCGTTTTCGCCGGAAAACGCGTTTTCGGCCGAAAACGTGTACGTTTGCACTTCCCCGCCACAGGGAAGCTGCTAGCCGGGAATTCTCTGCCTGGTTCTACCCGCTGCCCGGAACGCTACGCAGGGCAAAAGCGGTTCTCGTCCTCGGTGCTTGCTTTTTCTCAGAAAGAGCCGTGGTGTGCGTTTTCGCCGGAAAACGCGTTTTCGGCCGAAAACGTGTACGTTTGCACTTCCCCGCCACAGGGAAGCTGCTAGCCGGGAATTCTCTGCCTGGTTCTACCCGCTGCCCGGAACGCTACGCAGGGCAATAGCGGTTCTCGTCCTCCGTGCTTGCTTTTTCTCAGAAAGAGCCGTGGTGTGCGTTTTCGCCAGAAAACGCGTTTTCGGCCGAAAACGTGTACGTTTGCACTTCCCCGCCACAGGGAAGCTGCTAGCCGGGAATTCTCTGCCTGGTTCTACCCGCTGCCCGGAACGCTACGCAGGGCAAAAGCGGTTCTCGTCCTCGGTGCTTGCTTTTTCTCAGAAAGAGCCGTGGTGTGCGTTTTCGCCGGAAAACGCGTTTTCGGCCGAAAACGTGTACGTTTGCACTTCCCCGCCACAGGGAAGCTGCTAGCCGGGAATTCTCTGCCTGGTTCTACCCGCTGCCCGGAACGCTACGCAGGGCAAAAGCGGTTCTCGTCCTCCGTGCTTGCTTTTTCTCAGAAAGAGCCGTGGTGTGCGTTTGCGCCGGAAAACGCGTTTTCGGCCGAAAACGTGTACGTTTGCACTTCCCCGCCACAGGGAAGCTGCTAGCCGGGAATTCTCTGCCTGGTTCTACCCGCTGCCCGGAACGCTACGCAGGGCAAAAGCGGTTCTCGTCCTCCGTGCTTGCTTTTACTCAGAAAGAGCCGTGGTGTGCGTTTTCGCCGGAAAACGCGTTTTCGGCCGAAAACGTGTACGTTTGCACTTCCCCGCCACAGGGAAGCTGCTAGCCGGGAATTCTCTGCCTGGTTCTACCCGCTGCCCGGAACGCTACGCAGGGCAAAAGCGGTTCTCGTCCTCCGTGCTTGCTTTTTCTCAGAAAGAGCCGTGGTGTGCGTTTTCGCCGGAAAACGCGTTTTCGGCCGAAAACGTGTACGTTTGCACTTCCCCGCCACAGGGAAGCTGCTAGCCGGGAATTCTCTGCCTGGTTCTACCCGCTGCCCGGAACGCTACGCAGGGCAAAAGCGGTTCTCGTCCTCGGTGCTTGCTTTTTCTCAGAAAGAGCCGTGGTGTGCGTTTTCGCCGGAAAACGCGTTTTCGGCCGAAAACGTGTACGTTTGCACTTCCCCGCCACAGGGAAGCTGCTAGCCGGGAATTCTCTGCCTGGTTCTACCCGCTGCCCGGAACGCTACGCAGGGCAATAGCGGTTCTCGTCCTCCGTGCTTGCTTTTTCTCAGAAAGAGCCGTGGTGTGCGTTTTCGCCAGAAAACGCGTTTTCGGCCGAAAACGTGTACGTTTGCACTTCCCCGCCACAGGGAAGCTGCTAGCCGGGAATTCTCTGCCTGGTTCTACCCGCTGCCCGGAACGCTACGCAGGGCAAAAGCGGTTCTCGTCCTCGGTGCTTGCTTTTTCTCAGAAAGAGCCGTGGTGTGCGTTTTCGCCGGAAAACGCGTTTTCGGCCGAAAACGTGTACGTTTGCACTTCCCCGCCACAGGGAAGCTGCTAGCCGGGAATTCTCTGCCTGGTTCTACCCGCTGCCCGGAACGCTACGCAGGGCAAAAGCGGTTCTCGTCCTCGGTGCTTGCTTTTTCTCAGAAAGAGCCGTGGTGTGCGTTTTCGCCGGAAAACGCGTTTTCGGCCGAAAACGTGTACGTTTGCACTTCCCCGCCACAGGGAAGCTGCTAGCCGGGAATTCTCTGCCTGGTTCTACCCGCTGCCCGGAACGCTACGCAGGGCAATAGCGGTTCTCGTCCTCCGTGCTTGCTTTTTCTCAGAAAGAGCCGTGGTGTGCGTTTTCGCCAGAAAACGCGTTTTCGGCCGAAAACGTGTACGTTTGCACTTCCCCGCCACAGGGAAGCTGCTAGCCGGGAATTCTCTGCCTGGTTCTACCCGCTGCCCGGAACGCTACGCAGGGCAAAAGCGGTTCTCGTCCTCGGTGCTTGCTTTTTCTCAGAAAGAGCCGTGGTGTGCGTTTTCGCCAGAAAACGCGTTTTCGGCCGAAAACGTGTACGTTTGTACTTCCCCGCCACAGGGAAACTGCTAGCCGGGAATTCTCTGCCTGGTTCTACCCGCTGCCCGGAACGCTACGCAGGGCAAAAGCGGTTCTCGTCCTCCGTGCTTGCTTTTTCTCAGAAAGAGCCGTGGTGTGCGTTTTCGCCGGAAAACGCGTTTTCGGCCGAAAACGTGTACGTTTGCACTTCCCCGCCACAGGGAAGCTGCTAGCCGGGAATTCTCTGCCTGGTTCTACCCGCTGCCCGGAACGCTACGCAGGGCAAAAGCGGTTCTCGTCCTCCGTGCTTGCTTTTACTCAGAAAGAGCCGTGGTGTGCGTTTTCGCCGGAAAACGCGTTTTCGGCCGAAAACGTGTACGTTTGCACTTCCCCGCCACAGGGAAGCTGCTAGCCGGGAATTCTCTGCCTGGTTCTACCCGCTGCCCGGAACGCTACGCAGGGCAATAGCGGTTCTCGTCCTCCGTGCTTGCTTTTTCTCAGAAAGAGCCGTGGTGTGCGTTTTCGCCAGAAAACGCGTTTTCGGCCGAAAACGTGTACGTTTGCACTTCCCCGCCACAGGGAAGCTGCTAGCCGGGAATTCTCTGCCTGGTTCTACCCGCTGCCCGGAACGCTACGCAGGGCAAAAGCGGTTCTCGTCCTCCGTGCTTGCTTTTTCTCAGAAAGAGCCGTGGTGTGCGTTTTCGCCGGAAAACGCGTTTTCGGCCGAAAACGTGTACGTTTGCACTTCCCCGCCACAGGGAAGCTGCTAGCCGGGAATTCTCTGCCTGGTTCTACCCGCTGCCCGGAACGCTACGCAGGGCAAAAGCGGTTCTCGTCCTCCGTGCTTGCTTTTTCTGAGAAAGAGCCGTGGTGTGCGTTTTCGCCGGAAAACGCGTTTTCGGCCGAAAACGTGTACGTTTGCACTTCCCCGCCACAGGGAAGCTGCTAGCCGGGAATTCTCTGCCTGGTTCTACCCGCTGCCCGGAACGCTACGCAGGGCAAAAGCGGTTCTCGTCCTCCGTGCTTGCTTTTTGTCAGAAAGAGCCGTGGTGTGCGTTTTCGCCGGAAAACGCGTTTTCGGCCGAAAACGTGTACGCTTGCACTTCCCCGCCACAGGGAAGCTGCTAGCCGGGAATTCTCTGCCTGGTTCTACCCGCTGCCCGGAACGCTACGCAGGGCAAAAGCGGTTCTCGTCCTCCGTGCTTGCTTTTTCTCAGAAAGAGCCGTGGTGTGCGTTTTTGCCGGAAAACGCGTTTTCGGCCGAAAACGTGTACGTTTGCACTTCCCCGCCACAGGGAAGCTGCTAGCCGGGAATTCTCTGCCTGGTTCTACCCGCTGCCCGGAACGCTACGCAGGGCAAAAGCGGTTCTCGTCCTCCGTGCTTGCTTTTTCTCAGAAAGAGACGTGGTGTGCCTTTTCGCCGGAAAACGCGTTTTCGGCCGAAAACGTGTACGTTTGCACTTCCCCGCCACAGGGAAGCTGCTAGCCGGGAATTCTCTGCCTGGTTCTACCCGCTGCCCGGAACGCTACGCAGGGCAAAAGCGGTTCTCGTCCTCCGTGCTTGCTTTTTCTCAGAAAGAGCCGTGGTGTGCGTTTTCGCCGGAAAACGCGTTTTCGGCCGAAAACGTGTACGTTTGCACTTCCCCGCCACAGGGAAGCTGCTAGCCGGGAATTCTGTGCCTGGTTCTACCCGCTGCCCGGAACGCTACGCAGGGCAAAAGCGGTTCTCGTCCTCCGTGCTTGCTTTTTCTCAGAAAGAGCCGTGGTGTGCGTTTTCGCCGGAAAACGCGTTTTCGGCCGAAAACGTGTACGTTTGCACTTCCCCGCCACAGGGAAGCTGCTAGCCGGGAATTCTCTGCCTGGTTCTACCCGCTGCCCGTAACGCTACGCAGGGCTATAGCGGTTCTCGTCCTCGGTGCTTGCTTTTTCTCAGAAAGAGCCGTGGTGTGCGTTTTCGCCGGAAAACGCGTTTTCGGCCGAAAACGTGTACGTTTGCACTTCCCCGCCACAGGGAAGCTGCTAGCCGGGAATTCTCTGCCTGGTTCTACCCGCTGCCCGGAACGCTACGCAGGGCAAAAGCGGTTCTCGTCCTCCGTGCTTGCTTTTTCTCAGAAAGAGCCGTGGTGTGCCTTTTCGCCGGAAAACGCGTTTTCGGCCGAAAACGTGTACGTTTGCACTTCCCCGCCACAGGGAAGCTGCTAGCCGGGAATTCTCTGCCTGGTTCTACCCGCTGCCCGGAACGCTACGCAGGGCAAAAGCGGTTCTCGTCCTCCGTGCTTGCTTTTTCTCAGAAAGAGCCGTGGTGTGCGTTTTCGCCGGAAAACGCGTTTTCGGCCGAAAACGTGTACGTTTGCACTTCCCCGTCACAGGGAAGCTGCTAGCCGGGAATTCTCTGCCTGGTTCTACCCGCTGCCCGGAACGCTACGCAGGGCAAAAGCGGTTCTCGTCCTCCGTGCTTGCTTTTTCTCAGAAAGAGCCGTGGTGTGCGTTTTTGCCGGAAAACGCGTTTTCGGCCGAAAACGTGTACGTTTGCACTTCCCCGCCACAGGGAAGCTGCTAGCCGGGAATTCTCTGCCTGGTTCTACCCGCTGCCCGGAACGCTACGCAGGGCAATAGCGGTTCTCGTCCTCGGTGCTTGCTTTTTCTCAGAAAGAGCCGTGGTGTGCGTTTTCGCCGGAAAACGCGTTTTCGGCCGAAAACGTGTACGTTTGCACTTCCCCGCCACTGGGAAGCTGCTAGCCGGGAATTCTCTGCCTGGTTCTACCCGCTGCCCGGAACGCTACGCAGGGCAAAAGCGGTTCTCGTCCTCCGTGCTTGCTTTTTCTCAGAAAGAGCCGTGGTGTGCGTTTTCGCCGGAAAACGCGTTTTCGGCCGAAAACGTGTACGTTTGCACTTCCCCGCCACAGGGAAGCTGCTAGCCGGGAATTCTCTGCCTGGTTCTACCCGCTGCCCGGAACGCTACGCAGGGCAAAAGCGGTTCTCGTCCTCCGTGCTTGCTTTTTCTCAGAAAGAGCCGTGGTGTGCGTTTTCGCCGGAAAACGCGTTTTCGGCCGAAAACGTGTACGTTTGCACTTCCCCGCCACAGGGAAGCTGCTAGCCGGGAATTCTCTGCCTGGTTCTACCCGCTGCCCGGAACGCTACGCAGGGCAAAAGCGGTTCTCGTCCTCCGTGCTTGCTTTTTCTCAGAAAGAGCCGTGGTGTGCGTTTTCGCCGGAAAACGCGTTTTCGGCCGAAAACGTGTACGTTTGCACTTCCCCGCCACAGGGAAGCTGCTAGCCGGGAATTCTCTGCCTGGTTCTACCCGCTGCCCGGAACGCTACGCAGGGCAAAAGCGGTTCTCGTCCTCCGTGCTTGCTTTTTCTCAGAAAGAGCCGTGGTGTGCGTTTTCGCCGGAAAACGCGTTTTCGGCCGAAAACTGTACGTTTGCACTTCCCCGCCACAGGGAAGCTGCTAGCCGGGAATTCTCTGCCTGGTTCTACCCGCTGCCCGGAACGCTACGCAGGCCAAAAGCGGTTCTCGTCCTCCGTGCTTGCTTTTTCTCAGAAAGAGCCGTGGTGTGCGTTTTCGCCGGAAAACGCGTTTTCGGCCGAAAACGTGTACGTTTGCACTTCCCCGCCACAGGGAAGCTGCTAGCCGGGAATTCTCTGCCTGGTTCTACCCGCTGCCCGGAACGCTACGCAGGGCAAAAGCGGTTCTCGTCCTCCGTGCTTGCTTTTTCTCAGAAAGAGCCGTGGTGTGCGTTTTCGCCGGAAAACGCGTTTTCGGCCGAAAACGTGTACGTTTGCACTTCCCCGCCACAGGGAAGCTGCTAGCCGGGAATTCTCTGCCTGGTTCTACCCGCTGCCCGGAACGCTACGCAGGGCAAAAGCGGTTCTCGTCCTCCGTGCTTGCTTTTTCTCAGAAAGAGCCGTGGTGTGCCTTTTCGCCGGAAAACGCGTTTTCGGCCGAAAACGTGTACGTTTGCACTTCCCCGCCACAGGGAAGCTGCTAGCCGGGAATTCTCTGCCTGGTTCTACCCGCTGCCCGGAACGCTACGCAGGGCAAAAGCGGTTCTCGTCCTCCGTGCTTGCTTTTTCTCAGAAAGAGCCGTGGTGTGCGTTTTCGCCGGAAAACGCGTTTTCGGCCGAAAACGTGTACGTTTGCACTTCCCCGCCACAGGGAAGCTGCTAGCCGGGAATTCTCTGCCTGGTTCTACCCGCTGCCCGGAACGCTACGCAGGGCAAAAGCGGTTCTCGTCCTCCGTGCTTGCTTTTTCTCAGAAAGAGCCGTGGTGTGCGTTTTCGCCGGAAAACGCGTTTTCGGCCGAAAACGTGTACGTTTGCACTTCCCCGCCACAGGGAAGCTGCTAGCCGGGAATTCTCTGCCTGGTTCTACCGGCTGCTCGGAACGCTACGCAGGGCAAAAGCGGTTCTCGTCCTCCGTGCTTGCTTTTTCTCAGAAAGAGCCGTGGTGTGCGTTTTCGCCGGAAAACGCGTTTTCGGCCGAAAACGTGTACGTTTGCACTTCCCCGCCACAGGGAAGCTGCTAGCCGGGAATTCTCTTCCTGGTTCTACCCGCTGCCCGGAACGCTACGCAGGGCAAAAGCGGTTCTCGTCCTCCGTGCTTGCTTTTTCTCAGAAAGAGCCGTGGTGTGCGTTTTCGCCGGAAAACGCGTTTTCGGCCGAAAACGTGTACGTTTGCACTTCCCCGCCACAGGGAAGCTGCTAGCCGGGAATTCTCTGCCTGGTTCTACCCGCTGCCCGGAACGCTACGCAGGGCAAAAGCGGTTCTCGTCCTCCGTGCTTGCTTTTTCTCAGAAAGAGCCGTGGTGTGCGTTTTTGCCGGAAAACGCGTTTTCGGCCGAAAACGTGTACGTTTGCACTTCCCCGCCACAGGGAAGCTGCTAGCCGGGAATTCTCTGCCTGGTTCTACCCGCTGCCCGGAACGCTACGCAGGGCAATAGCGGTTCTCGTCCTCGGTGCTTGCTTTTTCTCAGAAAGAGCCGTGGTGTGCCTTTTCGCCGGAAAACGCGTTTCCGGCCGAAAACGTGTACGTTTGCACTTCGCCGCCACAGGGAAGCTGCTAGCCGGGAATTCTCTGCCTGGTTCTACCCGCTGCCCGGAACGCTACGCAGGCCAAAAGCGGTTCTCGTCCTCCGTGCTTGCTTTTTCTCAGAAAGAGCCGTGGTGTGCGTTTTTGCCGGAAAACGCGTTTCCGGCCGAAAACGTGTACGTTTGCACTTCCCCGCCACAGGGAAGCTGCTAGCCGGGAATTCTCTGCCTGGTTCTACCCGCTGCCCGGAACGCTACGCAGGGCAAAAGCGGTTCTCGTCCTCCGTGCTTGCTTTGTCTCAGAAAGAGCCGTGGTGTGCGTTTTCGCCGGAAAACGCGTTTTCGGCCGAAAACGTGTACGTTCGCACTTCCCCGCCACAGGGAAGCTGCTAGCCGGGAATTCTCTGCCTGGTTCTACCCGCTGCCCGGAACGTTACGCAGGGCAAAAGCGGTTCTCCTCCTCCTTGCTTGCTTTTTCTCAGAAAGAGCCGTGGTGTGAGTTTTCGCCGGAAAACGCGTTTTCGGCCGAAAACGTGTACGTTTGCACTTCCCCGCCACAGGGAAGCTGCTAGCCGGGAATTCTCTGCCTGGTTCTACCCGCTGCCCGGAACGCTACGCAGGGCAAAAGCGGTTCTCGTCCTCCGTGCTTGCTTTTTCTCAGAAAGAGCCGTGGTGTGCGTTTTCGCCGGAAAACGCGTTTTCGGCCGAAAACGTGTACGTTTGCACTTCCCCGCCACAGGGAAGCTGCTAGCCGGGAATTCTCTGCCTGGTTCTACCCGCTGCCCGGAACGCTACGCAGGGCAAAAGCGGTTCTCGTCCTCCGTGCTTGCTTTTTCTCAGAAAGAGCCGTGGTGTGCGTTTTCGCCGGAAAACGCGTTTTCGGCCGAAAACGTGTACGTTTGCACTTCCCCGCCACAGGGAAGCTGCTAGCCGGGAATTCTCTGCCTGGTTCTACCCGCTGCCCGGAACGCTACGCAGGGCAAAAGCGGTTCTCGTCCTCCGTGCTTGCTTTTTCTCAGAAAGAGCCGTGGTGTGCCTTTTCGCCGGAAAACGCGTTTTTGGACGAAAACGTGTACGTTTGCACTTCCCCGCCACAGGGAAGCTGCTAGCCGGCAATTCTCTGCCTGGTTCTACCCGCTGCCCGGAACGCTACGCAGGGCAAAAGCGGTTCTCGTCCTCCGTGCTTGCTTTTTCTCAGAAAGAGCCGTGGTGTGCGTTTTCGCCGGAAAACGCGTTTTCGGCCGAAAACGTGTACGTTTGCACTTCCCCGCCACAGGGAAGCTGCTAGCCGGGAATTCTCTGCCTGCTTCTACCCGCTGCCCGGAACGCTACGCAGGGCAAAAGCGGTTCTCGTCCTCCGTGCTTGCTTTTTCTCAGAAAGAGCCGTGGTGTGCGTTTTCGCCGGAAAACGCGTTTTCGGCCGAAAACGTGTACGTTTGCACTTCCCCGCCACAGGGAAGCTGCTAGCCGGGAATTCTCTGCCTGGTTCTACCGGCTGCTCGGAACGCTACGCAGGGCAAAAGCGGTTCTCGTCCTCCGTGCTTGCTTTTTCTCAGAAAGAGCCGTGGTGTGCGTTTTCGCCGGAAAACGCGTTTTCGGCCGAAAACGTGTACGTTTGCACTTCCCCGCCACAGGGAAGCTGCTAGCCGGGAATTCTCTGCCTGGTTCTACCCGCTGCCCGGAACGCTACGCAGGGCAAAAGCGGTTCTCGTCCTCCGTGCTTGCTTTTTCTCAGAAAGAGCCGTGGTGTGCGTTTTCGCCGGAAAACGCGTTTTCGGCCGAAAACGTCTACGTTTGCACTTCCCCGCCACAGGGAAGCTGCTAGCCGGGAATTCTCTGCCTGGTTCTACCCGCTGCCCGGAACGCTACGCAGGGCAAAAGCGGTTCTCGTCCTCCGTGCTTGCTTTTTCTCAGAAAGAGCCGTGGTGTGCGTTTTCGCCGGAAAACGCGTTTTCGGCCGAAAACGTGTACGTTTGCACTTCCCCGCCACAGGGAAGCTGCTAGCCGGGAATTCTCTGCCTGGTTCTACCCGCTGCCCGGAACGCTACGCAGGGCAAAAGCGGTTCTCGTCCTCCGTGCTTGCTTTTTCTCAGAAAGAGCCGTGGTGTGCGTTTTTGCCGGAAAACGCGTTTCCGGCCGAAAACGTGTACGTTTGCACTTCCCCGCCACAGGGAAGCTGCTAGCCGGGAATTCTCTGCCTGGTTCTACCCGCTGCCCGGAACGCTACGCAGGGCAAAAGCGGTTCTCGTCCTCCGTGCTTGCTTTGTCTCAGAAAGAGCCGTGGTGTGCGTTTTCGCCGGAAAACGCGTTTTCGGCCGAAAACGTGTACGTTCGCACTTCCCCGCCACAGGGAAGCTGCTAGCCGGGAATTCTCTGCCTGGTTCTACCCGCTGCCCGGAACGTTACGCAGGGCAAAAGCGGTTCTCCTCCTCCTTGCTTGCTTTTTCTCAGAAAGAGCCGTGGTGTGAGTTTTCGCCGGAAAACGCGTTTTCGGCCGAAAACGTGTACGTTTGCACTTCCCCGCCACAGGGAAGCTGCTAGCCGGGAATTCTCTGCCTGGTTCTACCCGCTGCCCGGAACGCTACGCAGGGTAAAAGCGGTTCTCGTCCTCCGTGCTTGCTTTTTCTCAGAAAGAGCCGTGGTGTGCGTTTTCGCCGGAAAACGCGTTTTCGGCCGAAAACGTGTACGTTTGCACTTCCCCGCCACAGGGAAGCTGCTAGCCGGGAATTCTCTGCCTGGTTCTACCCGCTGCCCGGAACGCTACGCAGGGCAAAAGCGGTTCTCGTCCTCCATGCTTGCTTTTTCTCAGAAAGAGCCGTGGTGTGCGTTTTCGCCGGAAAACGCGTTTTCGGCCGAAAACGTGTACGTTTGCACTTCCCCGCCACAGGGAAGCTGCTAGCCGGGAATTCTCTGCCTGGTTCTACCCGCTGCCCGGAACGCTACGCAGGGCAAAAGCGGTTCTCGTCCTCCGTGCTTGCTTTTTCTCAGAAAGAGCCGTGGTGTGCGTTTTCGCCGGAAAACGCGTTTTCGGCCGAAAACGTGTACGTTTGCACTTCCCCGCCACAGGGAAGCTGCTAGCCGGGAATTCTCTGCCTGGTTCTACCCGCTGCCCGGAACGCTACGCAGGGCAAAAGCGGTTCTCGTCCTCCGTGCTTGCTTTTTCTCAGAAAGAGCCGTGGTGTGCGTTTTCGCCGGAAAACGCGTTTTCGGCCGAAAACGTGTACGTTTGCACTTCCCCGCCACAGGGAAGCTGCTAGCCGGGAATTCTCTGCCTGGTTCTACCCGCTGCCCGGAACGCTACGCAGGGCAAAAGCGGTTCTCGTCCTCCGTGCTTGCTTTTTCTCAGAAAGAGCCGTGGTGTGCGTTTTCGCCGGAAAACGCGTTTTCGGCCGAAAACGTGTACGTTTGCACTTCCCCGCCACAGGGAAGCTGCTAGCCGGGAATTCTCTGCCTGGTTCTACCCGCTGCCCGGAACGCTACGCAGGGCAAAAGCGGTTCTCGTCCTCCGTGCTTGCTTTTTCTCAGAAAGAGCCGTGGTGTGCGTTTTCGCCGGAAAACGCGTTTTCGGCCGAAAACGTGTACGTTTGCACTTCCCCGCCACAGGGAAGCTGCTAGCCGGGAATTCTCTGCCTGGTTCTACCCGCTGCCCGGAACGCTACGCAGGGCAAAAGCGGTTCTCCTCCTCCGTGCTTGATTTTTCTCAGAAAGAGCCGTGGTGTGCGTTTTCGCCGGAAAACGCGTTTTCGGCCGAAAACGTGTACGTTTGCACTTCCCCGCCACAGGGAAGCTGCTAGCCGGGAATTCTCTGCCTGGTTCTACCCGCTGCCCGGAACGCTACGCAGGGCAAAAGCGGTTCTCGTCCTCCGTGCTTGCTTTTTCTCAGAAAGATCCATGGTGTGCCTTTCCGCCGGAAAACGCGTTTTCGGCCGAAAACGTGTACGTTTGCACTTCCCCGCCACAGGGAAGCTGCTAGCCGGGAATTCTCTGCCTGGTTCTACCCGCTGCCCGGAACGCTACGCAGGGCAAAAGCGGTTCTCGTCCTCCGTGCTTGCTTGTTCTCAGAAAGAGCCGTGGTGTGCGTTTTCGCCGGAAAACGCGTTTTCGGCCGAAAACGTGTACGTTTGCACTTCCCCGCCACAGGGAAGCTGCTAGCCGGGAATTCTCTGCCTGGTTCTACCCGCTGCCCGGAACGCTACGCAGGGCAAAAGCGGTTCTCGTCCTCCGTGCTTGCTTTTTCTCAGAAAGAGCCGTGGTGTGCGTTTTCGCCGGAAAACGCGTTTTCGGCCGAAAACGTGTACGTTTGCACTTCCCCGCCACAGGGAAGCTGCTAGCCGGGAATTCTCTGCCTGGTTCTACCCGCTGCCCGGAACGCTACGCAGGGCAAAAGCGGTTCTCGTCCTCCGTGCTTGCTTTTTCTCAGAAAGAGCCGTGGTGTGCGTTTTCGCCGGAAAACGCGTTTTCGGCCGAAAACGTGTACGTTTGCACTTCCCCGCCACAGGGAAGCTGCTAGCCGGGAATTCTCTGCCTGGTTCTACCCGCTGCCCGGAACGCTACGCAGGGCAAAAGCGGTTCTCGTCCTCCGTGCTTGCTTTTTCTCAGAAAGAGCCGTGGTGTGCGTTTTCGCCGGAAAACGCGTTTTCGGCCGAAAACGTGTACGTTTGCACTTCCCCGCCACAGGGAAGCTGCTAGCCGGGAATTCTCTGCCTGCTTCTACCCGCTGCCCGGAACGCTACGCAGGGCAAAAGCGGTTCTCGTCCTCCGTGCTTGCTTTTTCTCAGAAAGAGCCGTGGTGTGCGTTTTCGCCGGAAAACGCGTTTTCGGCCGAAAACGTCTACGTTTGCACTTCCCCGCCACAGGGAAGCTGCTAGCCGGGAATTCTCTGCCTGGTTCTACCCGCTGCCCGGAACGCTACGCAGGGCAAAAGCGGTTCTCGTCCTCCGTGCTTGCTTTTTCTCAGAAAGAGCCGTGGTGTGCGTTTTCGCCGGAAAACGCGTTTTCGGCCGAAAACGTGTACGTTTGCACTTCCCCGCCACAGGGAAGCTGCTAGCCGGGAATTCTCTGCCTGGTTCTACCCGCTGCCCGGAACGCTACGCAGGGCAAAAGCGGTTCTCGTCCTCGGTGCTTGCTTTTTCTCAGAAAGAGCCGTGGTGTGCGTTTTCGCCGGAAAACGCGTTTTCGGCCGAAAACGTGTACGTTTGCACTTCCCCGCCACAGGGAAGCTGCTAGCCGGGAATTCTCTGCCTGGTTCTACCCGCTGCCCGGAACGCTACGCAGGGCAAAAGCGGTTCTCGTCCTCCGTGCTTGCTTTTTCTCAGAAAGAGCCGTGGTGTGCGTTTTCGCCGGAAAACGCGTTTTCGGCCGAAAACTGTACGTTTGCACTTCCCCGCCACAGGGAAGCTGCTAGCCGGGAATTCTCTGCCTGGTTCTACCCGCTGCCCGGAACGCTACGCAGGGCAAAAGCGGTTCTCGTCCTCCGTGCTTGCTTTTTCTCAGAAAGAGCCGTGGTGTGCGTTTTCGCCGGAAAACGCGTTTTCGGCCGAAAACTGTACGTTTGCACTTCCCCGCCACAGGGAAGCTGCTAGCCGGGAATTCTCTGCCTGGTTCTACCCGGTGCCCGGAACGCTACGCAGGGCAAAAGCGGTTCTCGTCCTCCGTGCTTGCTTTTTCTCAGAAAGAGCCGTGGTGTGCGTTTTCGCCGGAAAACGCGTTTTCGGCCGAAAACGTGTACGTTTGCACTTCCCCGCCACAGGGAAGCTGCTAGCCGGGAATTCTCTGCCTGGTTCTACCCGCTGCCCGGAACGCTACGCAGGGCAAAAGCGGTTCTCGTCCTCCGTGCTTGCTTTTTCTCAGAAAGAGCCGTGGTGTGCGTTTTCGCCGGAAAACGCGTTTTCGGCCGAAAACGTGTACGTTTGCACTTCCCCGCCACAGGGAAGCTGCTAGCCGGGAATTCTCTGCCTGGTTCTACCCGCTGCCCGGAACGCTACGCAGGGCAAAAGCGGTTCTCGTCCTCCGTGCTTGCTTTTTCTCAGAAAGAGCCGTGGTGTGCCTTTTCGCCGGAAAACGCGTTTTCGGCCGAAAACGTGTACGTTTGCACTTCCCCGCCACAGGGAAGCTGCTAGCCGGGAATTCTCTGCCTGGTTCTACCCGCTGCCCGGAACGCTACGCAGGGCAAAAGCGGTTCTCGTCCTCCGTGCTTGCTTTTTCTCAGAAAGAGCCGTGGTGTGCGTTTTCGCCGGAAAACGCGTTTTCGGCCGAAAACGTGTACGTTTGCACTTCCCCGCCACAGGGAAGCTGCTAGCCGGGAATTCTCTGCCTGGTTCTACCCGCTGCCCGGAACGCTACGCAGGGCAAAAGCGGTTCTCGTCCTCCGTGCTTGCTTTTTCTCAGAAAGAGCCGTGGTGTGCGTTTTCGCCGGAAAACGCGTTTTCGGCCGAAAACGTGTACGTTTGCACTTCCCCGCCACAGGGAAGCTGCTAGCCGGGAATTCTCTGCCTGGTTCTACCGGCTGCCCGGAACGCTACGCAGGGCAAAAGCGGTTCTCGTCCTCCGTGCTTGCTTTTTCTCAGAAAGAGCCGTGGTGTGCGTTTTCGCCGGAAAACGCGTTTTCGGCCGAAAACGTGTACGTTTGCACTTCCCCGCCACAGGGAAGCTGCTAGCCGGGAATTCTCTGCCTGGTTCTACCCGGTGCCCGGAACGCTACGCAGGGCAAAAGCGGTTCTCGTCCTCCGTGCTTGCTTTTTCTCAGAAAGAGCCGTGGTGTGCGTTTTCGCCGGAAAACGCGTTTTCGGCCGAAAACGTCTACGTTTGCACTTCCCCGCCACAGGGAAGCTGCTAGCCGGGAATTCTCTGCCTGGTTCTACCCGCTGCCCGGAACGCTACGCAGGGCAAAAGCGGTTCTCGTCCTCCGTGCTTGCTTTTTCTCAGAAAGAGCCGTGGTGTGCGTTTTCGCCGGAAAACGCGTTTTCGGCCGAAAACGTGTACGTTTGCACTTCCCCGCCACAGGGAAGCTGCTAGCCGGGAATTCTCTGCCTGGTTCTACCCGCTGCCCGGAACGCTACGCAGGGCAAAAGCGGTTCTCGTCCTCCGTGCTTGCTTTTTCTCAGAAAGAGCCGTGGTGTGCGTTTTTGCCGGAAAACGCGTTTTCGGCCGAAAACGTGTACGTTTGCACTTCCCCGCCACAGGGAAGCTGCTAGCCGGGAATTCTCTGCCTGGTTCTACCCGCTGCCCGGAACGCTACGCAGGGCAATAGCGGTTCTCGTCCTCGGTGCTTGCTTTTTCTCAGAAAGAGCCGTGGTGTGCCTTTTCGCCGGAAAACGCGTTTTCGGCCGAAAACGTGTACGTTTGCACTTCCCCGCCACAGGGAAGCTGCTAGCCGGGAATTCTCTGCCTGGTTCTACCCGCTGCCCGGAACGCTACGCAGGCCAAAAGCGGTTCTCGTCCTCCGTGCTTGCTTTTTCTCAGAAAGAGCCGTGGTGTGCGTTTTTGCCGGAAAACGCGTTTCCGGCCGAAAACGTGTACGTTTGCACTTCCCCGCCACAGGGAAGCTGCTAGCCGGGAATTCTCTGCCTGGTTCTACCCGCTGCCCGGAACGCTACGCAGGGCAAAAGCGGTTCTCGTCCTCCGTGCTTGCTTTGTCTCAGAAAGAGCCGTGGTGTGCGTTTTCGCCGGAAAACGCGTTTTCGGCCGAAAACGTGTACGTTTGCACTTCCCCGCCACAGGGAAGCTGCTAGCCGGGAATTCTCTGCCTGGTTCTACCCGCTGCCCGGAACGTTACGCAGGGCAAAAGCGGTTCTCCTCCTCCTTGCTTGCTTTTTCTCAGAAAGAGCCGTGGTGTGAGTTTTCGCCGGAAAACGCGTTTTCGGCCGAAAACGTGTACGTTTGCACTTCCCCGCCACAGGGAAGCTGCTAGCCGGGAATTCTCTGCCTGGTTCTACCCGCTGCCCGGAACGCTACGCAGGGCAAAAGCGGTTCTCGTCCTCCGTGCTTGCTTTTTCTCAGAAAGAGCCGTGGTGTGCGTTTTCGCCGGAAAACGCGTTTTCGGCCGAAAACGTGTACGTTTGCACTTCCCCGCCACAGGGAAGCTGCTAGCCGGGAATTCTCTTCCTGGTTCTACCCGCTGCCCGGAACGCTACGCAGGGCAAAAGCGGTTCTCGTCCTCCGTGCTTGCTTTTTCTCAGAAAGAGCCGTGGTGTGCGTTTTCGCCGGAAAACGGGTTTTCGGCCGAAAACGTGTACGTTTGCACTTCCCCGCCACAGGGAAGCTGCTAGCCGGGAATTCTCTGCCTGGTTCTACCCGCTGCCCGGAACGCTACGCAGGGCAAAAGCGGTTCTCGTCCTCCGTGCTTGCTTTTTCTCAGAAAGAGCCGTGGTGTGCGTTTTCGCCGGAAAACGCGTTTTCGGCCGAAAACGTGTACGTTTGCACTTCCCCGCCACAGGGAAGCTGCTAGCCGGGAATTCTCTGCCTGGTTCTACCCGCTGCCCGGAACGCTACGCAGGGCAAAAGCGGTTCTCGTCCTCCGTGCTTGCTTTTTCTCAGAAAGAGCCGTGGTGTGCGTTTTCGCCGGAAAACGCGTTTTCGGCCGAAAACGTGTACGTTTGCACTTCCCCGCCACAGGGAAGCTGCTAGCCGGGAATTCTCTGCCTGGTTCTACCCGCTGCCCGGAACGCTACGCAGGGCAAAAGCGGTTCTCGTCCTCCGTGCTTGCTTTTTCTCAGAAAGAGCCGTGGTGTGCGTTTTCGCCGGAAAACGCGTTTTCGGCCGAAAACGTGTACGTTTGCACTTCCCCGCCACAGGGAAGCTGCTAGCCGGGAATTCTCTGCCTGGTTCTACCCGCTGCCCGGAACGCTACGCAGGGCAAAAGCGGTTCTCGTCCTCCGTGCTTGCTTTTTCTCAGAAAGAGCCGTGGTGTGCGTTTTCGCCGGAAAACGCGTTTTCGGCCGAAAACGTGTACGTTTGCACTTCCCCGCCACAGGGAAGCTGCTAGCCGGGAATTCTCTGCCTGGTTCTACCCGCTGCCCGGAACGCTACGCAGGGCAAAAGCGGTTCTCGTCCTCCGTGCTTGCTTTTTCTCAGAAAGAGCCGTGGTGTGCGTTTTCGCCGGAAAACGCGTTTTCGGCCGAAAACGTGTACGTTTGCACTTCCCCGCCACAGGGAAGCTGCTAGCCGGGAATTCTCTGCCTGGTTCTACCCGCTGCCCGGAACGCTACGCAGGGCAAAAGCGGTTCTCGTCCTCCGTGCTTGCTTTTTCTCAGAAAGAGCCGTGGTGTGCGTTTTCGCCGGAAAACGCGTTTTCGGCCGAAAACGTGTACGTTTGCACTTCCCCGCCACAGGGAAGCTGCTAGCCGGGAATTCTCTGCCTGGTTCTACCCGCTGCCCGGAACGCTACGCAGGGCAAAAGCGGTTCTCGTCCTCCGTGCTTGCTTTTTCTCAGAAAGAGCCGTGGTGTGCGTTTTCGCCGGAAAACGCGTTTTCGGCCGAAAACGTGTACGTTTGCACTTCCCCGCCACAGGGAAGCTGCTAGCCGGGAATTCTCTGCCTGGTTCTACCCGCTGCCCGGAACGCTACGCAGGGCAAAAGCGGTTCTCGTCCTCCGTGCTTGCTTTTTCTCAGAAAGAGCCGTGGTGTGCGTTTTCGCCGGAAAACGCGTTTTCGGCCGAAAACGTGTACGTTTGCACTTCCCCGCCACAGGGAAGCTGCTAGCCGGGAATTCTCTGCCTGGTTCTACCCGCTGCCCGGAACGCTACGCAGGGCAAAAGCGGTTCTCGTCCTCCGTGCTTGCTTTTTCTCAGAAAGAGCCGTGGTGTGCGTTTTCGCCGGAAAACGCGTTTTCGGCCGAAAACGTGTACGTTTGCACTTCCCCGCCACAGGGAAGCTGCTAGCCGGGAATTCTCTGCCTGGTTCTACCCGCTGCCCGGAACGCTACGCAGGGCAAAAGCGGTTCTCGTCCTCCGTGCTTGCTTTTTCTCAGAAAGAGCCGTGGTGTGCGTTTTCGCCGGAAAACGCGTTTTCGGCCGAAAACGTGTACGTTTGCACTTCCCCGCCACAGGGAAGCTGCTAGCCGGGAATTCTCTGCCTGGTTCTACCCGCTGCCCGGAACGCTACGCAGGGCAAAAGCGGTTCTCGTCCTCCGTGCTTGCTTTTTCTCAGAAAGAGCCGTGGTGTGCGTTTTCGCCGGAAAACGCGTTTTCGGCCGAAAACGTGTACGTTTGCACTTCCCCGCCACAGGGAAGCTGCTAGCCGGGAATTCTCTGCCTGGTTCTACCCGCTGCCCGGAACGCTACGCAGGGCAAAAGCGGTTCTCGTCCTCCGTGCTTGCTTTTTCTCAGAAAGAGCCGTGGTGTGCGTTTTCGCCGGAAAACGCGTTTTCGGCCGAAAACGTGTACGTTTGCACTTCCCCGCCACAGGGAAGCTGCTAGCCGGGAATTCTCTGCCTGGTTCTACCCGCTGCCCGGAACGCTACGCAGGGCAAAAGCGGTTCTCGTCCTCCGTGCTTGCTTTTTCTCAGAAAGAGCCGTGGTGTGCGTTTTCGCCGGAAAACGCGTTTTCGGCCGAAAACGTGTACGTTTGCACTTCCCCGCCACAGGGAAGCTGCTAGCCGGGAATTCTCTGCCTGGTTCTACCCGCTGCCCGGAACGCTACGCAGGGCAAAAGCGGTTCTCGTCCTCCGTGCTTGCTTTTTCTCAGAAAGAGCCGTGGTGTGCGTTTTCGCCGGAAAACGCGTTTTCGGCCGAAAACGTGTACGTTTGCACTTCCCCGCCACAGGGAAGCTGCTAGCCGGGAATTCTCTGCCTGGTTCTACCCGCTGCCCGGAACGCTACGCAGGGCAAAAGCGGTTCTCGTCCTCCGTGCTTGCTTTTTCTCAGAAAGAGCCGTGGTGTGCGTTTTCGCCGGAAAACGCGTTTTCGGCCGAAAACGTGTACGTTTGCACTTCCCCGCCACAGGGAAGCTGCTAGCCGGGAATTCTCTGCCTGGTTCTACCCGCTGCCCGGAACGCTACGCAGGGCAAAAGCGGTTCTCGTCCTCCGTGCTTGCTTTTTCTCAGAAAGAGCCGTGGTGTGCGTTTTCGCCGGAAAACGCGTTTTCGGCCGAAAACGTGTACGTTTGCACTTCCCCGCCACAGGGAAGCTGCTAGCCGGGAATTCTCTGCCTGGTTCTACCCGCTGCCCGGAACGCTACGCAGGGCAAAAGCGGTTCTCGTCCTCCGTGCTTGCTTTTTCTCAGAAAGAGCCGTGGTGTGCGTTTTCGCCGGAAAACGCGTTTTCGGCCGAAAACGTGTACGTTTGCACTTCCCCGCCACAGGGAAGCTGCTAGCCGGGAATTCTCTGCCTGGTTCTACCCGCTGCCCGGAACGCTACGCAGGGCAAAAGCGGTTCTCGTCCTCCGTGCTTGCTTTTTCTCAGAAAGAGCCGTGGTGTGCGTTTTCGCCGGAAAACGCGTTTTCGGCCGAAAACGTGTACGTTTGCACTTCCCCGCCACAGGGAAGCTGCTAGCCGGGAATTCTCTGCCTGGTTCTACCCGCTGCCCGGAACGCTACGCAGGGCAAAAGCGGTTCTCGTCCTCCGTGCTTGCTTTTTCTCAGAAAGAGCCGTGGTGTGCGTTTTCGCCGGAAAACGCGTTTTCGGCCGAAAACGTGTACGTTTGCACTTCCCCGCCACAGGGAAGCTGCTAGCCGGGAATTCTCTGCCTGGTTCTACCCGCTGCCCGGAACGCTACGCAGGGCAAAAGCGGTTCTCGTCCTCCGTGCTTGCTTTTTCTCAGAAAGAGCCGTGGTGTGCGTTTTCGCCGGAAAACGCGTTTTCGGCCGAAAACGTGTACGTTTGCACTTCCCCGCCACAGGGAAGCTGCTAGCCGGGAATTCTCTGCCTGGTTCTACCCGCTGCCCGGAACGCTACGCAGGGCAAAAGCGGTTCTCGTCCTCCGTGCTTGCTTTTTCTCAGAAAGAGCCGTGGTGTGCGTTTTCGCCGGAAAACGCGTTTTCGGCCGAAAACGTGTACGTTTGCACTTCCCCGCCACAGGGAAGCTGCTAGCCGGGAATTCTCTGCCTGGTTCTACCCGCTGCCCGGAACGCTACGCAGGGCAAAAGCGGTTCTCGTCCTCCGTGCTTGCTTTTTCTCAGAAAGAGCCGTGGTGTGCGTTTTCGCCGGAAAACGCGTTTTCGGCCGAAAACGTGTACGTTTGCACTTCCCCGCCACAGGGAAGCTGCTAGCCGGGAATTCTCTGCCTGGTTCTACCCGCTGCCCGGAACGCTACGCAGGGCAAAAGCGGTTCTCGTCCTCCGTGCTTGCTTTTTCTCAGAAAGAGCCGTGGTGTGCGTTTTCGCCGGAAAACGCGTTTTCGGCCGAAAACGTGTACGTTTGCACTTCCCCGCCACAGGGAAGCTGCTAGCCGGGAATTCTCTGCCTGGTTCTACCCGCTGCCCGGAACGCTACGCAGGGCAAAAGCGGTTCTCGTCCTCCGTGCTTGCTTTTTCTCAGAAAGAGCCGTGGTGTGCGTTTTCGCCGGAAAACGCGTTTTCGGCCGAAAACGTGTACGTTTGCACTTCCCCGCCACAGGGAAGCTGCTAGCCGGGAATTCTCTGCCTGGTTCTACCCGCTGCCCGGAACGCTACGCAGGGCAAAAGCGGTTCTCGTCCTCCGTGCTTGCTTTTTCTCAGAAAGAGCCGTGGTGTGCGTTTTCGCCGGAAAACGCGTTTTCGGCCGAAAACGTGTACGTTTGCACTTCCCCGCCACAGGGAAGCTGCTAGCCGGGAATTCTCTGCCTGGTTCTACCCGCTGCCCGGAACGCTACGCAGGGCAAAAGCGGTTCTCGTCCTCCGTGCTTGCTTTTTCTCAGAAAGAGCCGTGGTGTGCGTTTTCGCCGGAAAACGCGTTTTCGGCCGAAAACGTGTACGTTTGCACTTCCCCGCCACAGGGAAGCTGCTAGCCGGGAATTCTCTGCCTGGTTCTACCCGCTGCCCGGAACGCTACGCAGGGCAAAAGCGGTTCTCGTCCTCCGTGCTTGCTTTTTCTCAGAAAGAGCCGTGGTGTGCGTTTTCGCCGGAAAACGCGTTTTCGGCCGAAAACGTGTACGTTTGCACTTCCCCGCCACAGGGAAGCTGCTAGCCGGGAATTCTCTGCCTGGTTCTACCCGCTGCCCGGAACGCTACGCAGGGCAAAAGCGGTTCTCGTCCTCCGTGCTTGCTTTTTCTCAGAAAGAGCCGTGGTGTGCGTTTTCGCCGGAAAACGCGTTTTCGGCCGAAAACGTGTACGTTTGCACTTCCCCGCCACAGGGAAGCTGCTAGCCGGGAATTCTCTGCCTGGTTCTACCCGCTGCCCGGAACGCTACGCAGGGCAAAAGCGGTTCTCGTCCTCCGTGCTTGCTTTTTCTCAGAAAGAGCCGTGGTGTGCGTTTTCGCCGGAAAACGCGTTTTCGGCCGAAAACGTGTACGTTTGCACTTCCCCGCCACAGGGAAGCTGCTAGCCGGGAATTCTCTGCCTGGTTCTACCCGCTGCCCGGAACGCTACGCAGGGCAAAAGCGGTTCTCGTCCTCCGTGCTTGCTTTTTCTCAGAAAGAGCCGTGGTGTGCGTTTTCGCCGGAAAACGCGTTTTCGGCCGAAAACGTGTACGTTTGCACTTCCCCGCCACAGGGAAGCTGCTAGCCGGGAATTCTCTGCCTGGTTCTACCCGCTGCCCGGAACGCTACGCAGGGCAAAAGCGGTTCTCGTCCTCCGTGCTTGCTTTTTCTCAGAAAGAGCCGTGGTGTGCGTTTTCGCCGGAAAACGCGTTTTCGGCCGAAAACGTGTACGTTTGCACTTCCCCGCCACAGGGAAGCTGCTAGCCGGGAATTCTCTGCCTGGTTCTACCCGCTGCCCGGAACGCTACGCAGGGCAAAAGCGGTTCTCGTCCTCCGTGCTTGCTTTTTCTCAGAAAGAGCCGTGGTGTGCGTTTTCGCCGGAAAACGCGTTTTCGGCCGAAAACGTGTACGTTTGCACTTCCCCGCCACAGGGAAGCTGCTAGCCGGGAATTCTCTGCCTGGTTCTACCCGCTGCCCGGAACGCTACGCAGGGCAAAAGCGGTTCTCGTCCTCCGTGCTTGCTTTTTCTCAGAAAGAGCCGTGGTGTGCGTTTTCGCCGGAAAACGCGTTTTCGGCCGAAAACGTGTACGTTTGCACTTCCCCGCCACAGGGAAGCTGCTAGCCGGGAATTCTCTGCCTGGTTCTACCCGCTGCCCGGAACGCTACGCAGGGCAAAAGCGGTTCTCGTCCTCCGTGCTTGCTTTTTCTCAGAAAGAGCCGTGGTGTGCGTTTTCGCCGGAAAACGCGTTTTCGGCCGAAAACGTGTACGTTTGCACTTCCCCGCCACAGGGAAGCTGCTAGCCGGGAATTCTCTGCCTGGTTCTACCCGCTGCCCGGAACGCTACGCAGGGCAAAAGCGGTTCTCGTCCTCCGTGCTTGCTTTTTCTCAGAAAGAGCCGTGGTGTGCGTTTTCGCCGGAAAACGCGTTTTCGGCCGAAAACGTGTACGTTTGCACTTCCCCGCCACAGGGAAGCTGCTAGCCGGGAATTCTCTGCCTGGTTCTACCCGCTGCCCGGAACGCTACGCAGGGCAAAAGCGGTTCTCGTCCTCCGTGCTTGCTTTTTCTCAGAAAGAGCCGTGGTGTGCGTTTTCGCCGGAAAACGCGTTTTCGGCCGAAAACGTGTACGTTTGCACTTCCCCGCCACAGGGAAGCTGCTAGCCGGGAATTCTCTGCCTGGTTCTACCCGCTGCCCGGAACGCTACGCAGGGCAAAAGCGGTTCTCGTCCTCCGTGCTTGCTTTTTCTCAGAAAGAGCCGTGGTGTGCGTTTTCGCCGGAAAACGCGTTTTCGGCCGAAAACGTGTACGTTTGCACTTCCCCGCCACAGGGAAGCTGCTAGCCGGGAATTCTCTGCCTGGTTCTACCCGCTGCCCGGAACGCTACGCAGGGCAAAAGCGGTTCTCGTCCTCCGTGCTTGCTTTTTCTCAGAAAGAGCCGTGGTGTGCGTTTTCGCCGGAAAACGCGTTTTCGGCCGAAAACGTGTACGTTTGCACTTCCCCGCCACAGGGAAGCTGCTAGCCGGGAATTCTCTGCCTGGTTCTACCCGCTGCCCGGAACGCTACGCAGGGCAAAAGCGGTTCTCGTCCTCCGTGCTTGCTTTTTCTCAGAAAGAGCCGTGGTGTGCGTTTTCGCCGGAAAACGCGTTTTCGGCCGAAAACGTGTACGTTTGCACTTCCCCGCCACAGGGAAGCTGCTAGCCGGGAATTCTCTGCCTGGTTCTACCCGCTGCCCGGAACGCTACGCAGGGCAAAAGCGGTTCTCGTCCTCCGTGCTTGCTTTTTCTCAGAAAGAGCCGTGGTGTGCGTTTTCGCCGGAAAACGCGTTTTCGGCCGAAAACGTGTACGTTTGCACTTCCCCGCCACAGGGAAGCTGCTAGCCGGGAATTCTCTGCCTGGTTCTACCCGCTGCCCGGAACGCTACGCAGGGCAAAAGCGGTTCTCGTCCTCCGTGCTTGCTTTTTCTCAGAAAGAGCCGTGGTGTGCGTTTTCGCCGGAAAACGCGTTTTCGGCCGAAAACGTGTACGTTTGCACTTCCCCGCCACAGGGAAGCTGCTAGCCGGGAATTCTCTGCCTGGTTCTACCCGCTGCCCGGAACGCTACGCAGGGCAAAAGCGGTTCTCGTCCTCCGTGCTTGCTTTTTCTCAGAAAGAGCCGTGGTGTGCGTTTTCGCCGGAAAACGCGTTTTCGGCCGAAAACGTGTACGTTTGCACTTCCCCGCCACAGGGAAGCTGCTAGCCGGGAATTCTCTGCCTGGTTCTACCCGCTGCCCGGAACGCTACGCAGGGCAAAAGCGGTTCTCGTCCTCCGTGCTTGCTTTTTCTCAGAAAGAGCCGTGGTGTGCGTTTTCGCCGGAAAACGCGTTTTCGGCCGAAAACGTGTACGTTTGCACTTCCCCGCCACAGGGAAGCTGCTAGCCGGGAATTCTAGGCCTGGTTCTACCCGCTGCCCGGAACGCTACGCAGGGCAAAAGCGGTTCTCGTCCTCCGTGCTTGCTTTTTCTCAGAAAGAGCCGTGGTGTGCGTTTTCGCCGGAAAACGCGTTTTCGGCCGAAAACGTGTACGTTTGCACTTCCCCGCCACAGGGAAGCTGCTAGCCGGGAATTCTCTGCCTGGTTCTACCCGCTGCCCGGAACGCTACGCAGGGCAAAAGCGGTTCTCGTCCTCCGTGCTTGCTTTTTCTCAGAAAGAGCCGTGGTGTGCGTTTTCGCCGGAAAACGCGTTTTCGGCCGAAAACGTGTACGTTTGCACTTCCCCGCCACAGGGAAGCTGCTAGCCGGGAATTCTCTGCCTGGTTCTACCCGCTGCCCGGAACGCTACGCAGGGCAAAAGCGGTTCTCGTCCTCCGTGCTTGCTTTTTCTCAGAAAGAGCCGTGGTGTGCGTTTTCGCCGGAAAACGCGTTTTCGGCCGAAAACGTGTACGTTTGCACTTCCCCGCCACAGGGAAGCTGCTAGCCGGGAATTCTCTGCCTGGTTCTAAGTTGCACGGAACGCGACGCAGGGCAAAAGCGGTTCTCGTCCTCCGTGCTTGCTTTTTCTCAGAAAGAGCCGTGGTGTGCGTTTTCGCCGGAAAACGCGTTTTCGGCCGAAAACGTGTACGTTTGCACTTCCCCGCCACAGGGAAGCTGCTAGCCGGGAATTCTCTGCCTGGTTCTACCCGCTGCCCGGAACGCTACGCAGGGCAAAAGCGGTTCTCGTCCTCCGTGCTTGCTTTTTCTCAGAAAGAGCCGTGGTGTGCGTTTTCGCCGGAAAACGCGTTTTCGGCCGAAAACGTGTACGTTTGCACTTCCCTGCCACAGGGAAGATGCTAGCCGGGAATTCTCTGCCTGGTTCTACCCGCTGCCCGGAACGCTACGCAGGGCAAAAGCGGTTCTCGTCCTCCGTGCTTGCTTTTTCTCAGAAAGAGCCGTGGTGTGCGATTTCGCCGGAAAACGCGTTTTCGGCCGAAAACGTGTACGTTTGCACTTCCCCGCCACAGGGAAGCTGCTAGCCGGGAATTCTCTGCCTGGTTTACCCGCTGCCCGGAACGCTACGCAGGGCAAAAGCGGTTCTCGTCCTCCGTGCTTGCTTTTTCTCAGAAAGAGCCGTGGTGTGCGTTTTCGCCGGAAAACGCGTTTTCGGCCGAAAACGTGTACGTTTGCACTTCCCCGCCACAGGGAAGCTGCTAGCCGGGAATTCTCTGCCTGGTTCTACCCGCTGCCCGGAACGCTACGCAGGGCAAAAGCGGTTCTCGTCCTCCGTGCTTGCTTTTTCTCAGAAAGAGCCGTGGTGTGCGTTTTCGTTGGAAAACGCGTTTTCGGCCAAAAACGTGTACGTTTGAACTTCCCCGCCACAGGGAAGCTGCTAGCCGGGAATTCTCTGCCTGGTTCTACCCGCTGCCCGGAACGCTACGCAGGGCAAAAGCGGTTCTCGTCCTTCGTGCTTGATTTTTCTCAGAAAGAGCCGTGGTGTGCGATTTCGCCGGAAAACGCGTTTTCGGCCGAAAACGTGTACGTTTGCACTTCCCCGCCACAGGGAAGCTGCTAGCCGGGAATTCTCTGCCTGGTTCTACCCGCTGCCCGGAACGCTACGCAGGGCAAAAGCGGTTCTCGTCCTCCGTGCTTGCTTTTTCTCAGAAAGAGCCGTGGTGTGCGTTTTCGCCGGAAAACGCGTTTTCGGCCGAAAATGTGTACGTTTGCACTTCCCCGCCACAGGGAAGCTGCTAGCCGGGAATTCTCTGCCTGGTTCTACCCGCTGCCCGGAACGCTACGCAGGGCAAAAGCGGTTCTCGTCCTCCGTGCTTGCTTTTTCTCAGAAAGAGCCGTGGTGTGCGTTTTCGCCGGAAAACGCGTTTTCGGCCGAAAACGTGTACGTTTGCACTTCCCCGCCACAGGGAAGCTGCTAGCCGGGAATTCTCTGCCTGGTTCTACCCGCTGCCCGGAACGCTACGCAGGGCAAAAGCGGTTCTCGTCCTCCGTGCTTGCTTTTTCTCAGAAAGAGCCGTGGTGTGCGTTTTCGCCGGAAAACGCTTTTTCGGCCGAAAACGTGTACGTTTGCACTTCCCCGCCACAGGGAAGCTGCTAGCCGGGAATTCTCTGCCTGGTTCTACCCGCTGCCCGGAACGCTACGCAGGGCAAAAGCGGTTCTCGTCCTTCGTGCTTGCTTTTTCTCAGAAAGAGCCGTGGTGTGCGATTTCGCCGGAAAACGCGTTTTCGGCCGAAAACGTGTACGTTTGCACTTCCCCGCCACAGGGAAGCTGCTAGCCGGGAATTCTCTGCCTGGTTCTACCCGCTGCCCGGAACGCAACGCAGGGCAAAAGCGGTTCTCGTCCTCCGTGCTTGCTTTTTCTCAGAAAGAGCCGTGGTGTGCGATTTCGCCGGAAAACGCGTTTTCGGCCGAAAACGTGTGCGTTTGCACTTCCCCGCCAAAGGGAAGCTGCTAGCCGGGAATTCTCTGCCTGGTTCTACCCGCTGCCCGGAACGCTACGCAGGGCAAAAGCGGTTCTCGTCCTCCGTGCTTGCTTTTTCTCAGAAAGAGCCGTGGTGTGCGATTTCGCCGGAAAACGCGTTTTCGGCCGAAAACGTGTACGTTTGCACTTCCCCGCCACAGGGAAGCTGCTAGCCGGGAATTCTCTGCCTGGTTCTACCCGCTGCCCGGAACGCTACGCAGGGCAAAAGCGGTTCTCGTCCTCCGTGCTTGCTTTTTCTCAGAAAGAGCCGTGGTGTGCGTTTTCGCCGGAAAACGCGTTTTCGGCCGAAAACGTGTACGTTTGCATTTCCCCGCCACAGGGAAGCTGCTAGCCGGGAATTCTCTGCCTGGTTCTACCCGCTGCCCGGAACGCTACGCAGGGCAAAAGCGGTTCTCGTCCTCCGTGCTTGCTTTTTCTCAGAAAGAGCCGTGGTGTGCGTTTTCGCCGGAAAACGCGTTTTCGGCCGAAAACGTGTACGTTTGCACTTCCCCGCCACAGGGAAGCTGCTAGCCGGGAATTCTCTGCCTGCTTCTACCCGCTGCCCGGAACGCTACGCAGGGCAAAAGCGGTTCTCGTCCTCCGTGCTTGCTTTTTCTCAGAAAGAGCCGTGGTGTGCGTTTTCGCCGGAAAACGCGTTTTCGGCCGAAAACGTGTACGTTTGCACTTCCCCGCCACAGGGAAGCTGCTAGCCGGGAATTCTCTGCCTGGTTCTACCCGCTGCCCGGAACGCTACGCAGGGCAAAAGCGGTTCTCGTCCTCCGTGCTTGCTTTTTCTCAGAAAGAGCCGTGGTGTGCGTTTTCGCCGGAAAACGCGTTTTCGGCCGAAAACGTGTACGTTTGCACTTCCCCGCCACAGGGAAGCTGCTAGCCGGGAATTCTCTGCCTGGTTCTACCCGCTGCCCGGAACGCTACGCAGGGCAAAAGCGGTTCTCGTCCTTCGTGCTTGCTTTTTCTCAGAAAGAGCCGTGGTGTGCGATTTCGCCGGAAAACGCGTTTTCGGCCGAAAACGTGTACGTTTGCACTTCCCCGCCACAGGGAAGCTGCTAGCCGGGAATTCTCTGCCTGGTTCTACCCGCTGCCCGGAACGCTACGCAGGGCAAAAGCGGTTCTCGTCCTCCGTGCTTGCTTTTTCTCAGAAAGAGCCGTGGTGTGCGATTTCGCCGGAAAACGCGTTTTCGGCCGAAAACGTGTGCGTTTGCACTTCCCCGCCAAAGGGAAGCTGCTAGCCGGGAATTCTCTGCCTGGTTCTACCCGCTGCCCGGAACGCTACGCAGGGCAAAAGCGGTTCTCGTCCTCCGTGCTTGCTTTTTCTCAGAAAGAGCCGTGGTGTGCGATTTCGCCGGAAAACGCGTTTTCGGCCGAAAACGTGTACGTTTGCACTTCCCCGCCACAGGGAAGCTGCTAGCCGGGAATTCTCTGCCTGGTTCTACCCGCTGCCCGGAACGCTACGCAGGGCAAAAGCGGTTCTCGTCCTCCGTGCTTGCTTTTTCTCAGAAAGAGCCGTGGTGTGCGTTTTCGCCGGAAAACGCGTTTTCGGCCGAAAACGTGTACGTTTGCACTTCCCCGCCACAGGGAAGCTGCTAGCCGGGAATTCTCTGCCTGGTTCTACCCGCTGCCCGGAACGCTACGCAGGGCAAAAGCGGTTCTCGTCCTCCGTGCTTGCTTTTTCTCAGAAAGAGCCGTGGTGTGCGTTTTCGCCGGAAAACGCGTTTTCGGCCGAAAACGTGTACGTTTGCACTTCCCCGCCACAGGGAAGCTGCTAGCCGGGAATTCTCTGCCTGCTTCTACCCGCTGCCCGGAACGCTACGCAGGGCAAAAGCGGTTCTCGTCCTCCGTGCTTGCTTTTTCTCAGAAAGAGCCGTGGTGTGCGTTTTCGCCGGAAAACGCGTTTTCGGCCGAAAACGTGTACGTTTGCACTTCCCCGCCACAGGGAAGCTGCTAGCCGGGAATTCTCTGCCTGGTTCTACCCGCTGCCCGGAACGCTACGCAGGGCAAAAGCGGTTCTCGTCCTCCGTGCTTGCTTTTTCTCAGAAAGAGCCGTGGTGTGCGTTTTCGCCGGAAAACGCGTTTTCGGCCGAAAACGTGTACGTTTGCACTTCCCCGCCACAGGGAAGCTGCTAGCCGGGAATTCTCTGCCTGGTTCTACCCGCTGCCCGGAACGCGACGCAGGGCAAAAGCGGTTCTCGTCCTCCGTGCTTTCTTTTTCTCAGAAAGAGCCGTGGTGTGCGTTTTCGCCGGAAAACGCGTTTTCGGCCGAAAACGTGTACGTTTGCACTTCCCCGCCACAGGGAAGCTGCTAGCCGGGAATTCTCTGCCTGGTTCTACCCGCTGCCCGGAACGCGACGCAGGGCAAAAGCGGTTCTCGTCCTCCGTGCTTGCTTTTTCTCAGAAAGAGCCGTGGTGTGCGTTTTGGCCGGAAAACGCGTTTTCGGCCGAAAACGTGTACGTTTGCACTTCCCCGCCACAGGGAAGCTGCTAGCCGGGAATTCTCTGCCTGGTTCTACCTGCTGCCCGGAACGCTACGCAGGGCAAAAGCGGTTCTCGTCCTCCGTGCTTGCTTTTTCTCAGAAAGAGCCGTGGTGTGCGTTTTCGCCGGAAAACGCGTTTTCGGCCGAAAACGTGTACGTTTGCACTTCCCCGCCACAGGGAAGCTGCTAGCCGGGAATTCTCTGCCTGGTTCTACCCGCTGCCCGGAACGCTACGCAGGGCAAAAGCGGTTCTCGTCCTCCGTGCTTGCTTTTTCTCAGAAAGAGCCGTGGTGTGCGATTTCGCCGGAAAACGTGTTTTCGGCCGAAAACGTGTACGTTTGCACTTCCCCGCCACAGGGAAGCTGCTAGCCGGGAATTCTCTGCCTGGTTCTACCCGCTGCCCGGAACGCTACGCAGGGCAAAAGCGGTTCTCGTCCTCCGTGCTTGCTTTTTCTCAGAAAGAGCCGTGGTGTGCGTTTTCGCCGGAAAACGCGTTTTCGGCCGAAAACGTGTACGTTTGCATTTCCCCGCCACAGGGAAGCTGCTAGCCGGGAATTCTCTGCCTGGTTCTACCCGCTGCCCGGAACGCTACGCAGGGCAAAAGCGGTTCTCGTCCTCCGTGCTTGCTTTTTCTCAGAAAGAGCCGTGGTGTGCGTTTTCGCCGGAAAACGCGTTTTCGGCCGAAAACGTGTACGTTTGCACTTCCCCGCCACAGGGAAGCTGCTAGCCGGGAATTCTCTGCCTGGTTCTACCCGCTGCCCGGAACGCTACGCAGGGCAAAAGCGGTTCTCGTCCTCCGTGCTTGCTTTTTCTCAGAAAGAGCCGTGGTGTGCGTTTTCGCCGGAAAACGAGTTTTCGGCCAAAAACGTGTACGTTTGCACTTCCCCGCCACAGGGAAGCTGCTAGCCGGGAATTCTCTGCCTGGTTCTACCCGCTGCCCGGAACGCTACGCAGGGCAAAAGCGGTTCTCGTCCTCCGTGCTTGCTTTTTCTCAGAAAGAGCCGTGGTGTGCGATTTCGCCGGAAAACGCGTTTTCGGCCGAAAACGTGTACGTTTGCACTTCCCCGCCACAGGGAAGCTGCTAGCCGGGAATTCTCTGCCTGGTTCTACCCGCTGCCCGGAACGCTACGCAGGGCAAAAGCGGTTCTCGTCCTCCGTGCTTGCTTTTTCTCAGAAAGAGCCGTGGTGTGCGATTTCGCCGGAAAACGTGTTTTCGGCCGAAAACGTGTACGTTTGCACTTCCCCGCCACAGGGAAGCTGCTAGCCGGGAATTCTCTGCCTGGTTCTACCCGCTGCCCGGAACGCTACGCAGGGCAAAAGCGGTTCTCGTCCTCCGTGCTTGCTTTTTCTCAGAAAGAGCCGTGGTGTGCGTTTTCGCCGGAAAACGAGTTTTCGGCCAAAAACGTGTACGTTTGCACTTCCCCGCCACAGGGAAGCTGCTAGCCGGGAATTCTCTGCCTGGTTCTACCCGCTGCCCGGAACGCTAGGCAGGGCAAAAGCGGTTCTCGTCCTCCGTGCTTGCTTTTTCTCAGAAAGAGCCGTGGTGTGCGTTTTCGCCGGAAAACGAGTTTTCGGCCAAAAACGTGTACGTTTGCACTTCCCCGCCACAGCGAAGCTGCTAGCCGGGAATTCTCTGCCTGGTTCTACCCGCTGCCCGGAACGCTACGCAGGGCAAAAGCGGTTCTCGTCCTCCGTGCTTGCTTTTTCTCAGAAAGAGCCGTGGTGTGCGTTTTCGCCGGAAAACGCGTTTTCGGCCGAAAACGTGTACGTTTGCACTTCCCCGCCACAGGGAAGCTGCTAGCCGGGAATTCTCTGCCTGGTTCTACAAGCTGCCCGGAACGCTACGCAGGGCAAAAGCGGTTCTCGTCCTCCGTGCTTGCTTTTTCTCAGAAAGAGCCGTGGTGTGCGTTTTCGCCGGAAAACGCGTTTTCGGCCGAAAACGTGTACGTTTGCACTTCCCCGCCACAGGGAAGCTGCTAGCCGGGAATTCTCTGCCTGGTTCTACCCGCTGCCCGGAACGCTACGCAGGGCAAAAGCGGTTCTCGTCCTCCGTGCTTGCTTTTTCTCAGAAAGAGCCGTGGTGTGCGATTTCGCCGGAAAACGCGTTTTCGGCCGAAAACGTGTACGTTTGCACTTCCCCGCCACAGGGAAGCTGCTAGCCGGGAATTCTCTGCCTGGTTCTACCCGCTGCCCGGAACGCTACGCAGGGCAAAAGCGGTTCTCGTCCTCCGTGCTTGCTTTTTCTCAGAAAGAGCCGTGGTGTGCGTTTTCGCCGGAAAACGCGTTTTCGGCCGAAAACGTGTACGTTTGCACTTCCCCGCCACAGGGAAGCTGCTAGCCGGGAATTCTCTGCCTGGTTCTTTAAGTTGCACGGAACGCGACGCAGGGCAAAAGCGGTTCTCGTCCTCCGTGCTTGCTTTTTCTCAGAAAGAGCCGTGGTGTGCGTTTTCGCCGGAAAACGCGTTTTCGGCCGAAAACGTGTACGTTTGCACTTCCCCGCCACAGGGAAGCTGCTAGCCGGGAATTCTCTGCCTGGTTCTACCCGCTGCCCGGAACGCTACGCAGGGCAAAAGCGGTTCTCGTCCTCCGTGCTTGCTTTTTCTCAGAAAGAGCCGTGGTGTGCGTTTTCGCCGGAAAACGCGTTTTCGGCCGAAAACGTGTACGTTTGCACTTCCCTGCCACAGGGAAGCTGCTAGCCGGGAATTCTCTGCCTGGTTCTACCCGCTGCCCGGAACGCTACGCAGGGCAAAAGCGGTTCTCGTCCTCCGTGCTTGCTTTTTCTCAGAAAGAGCCGTGGTGTGCGATTTCGCCGGAAAACGCGTTTTCGGCCGAAAACGTGTACGTTTGCACTTCCCCGCCACAGGGAAGCTGCTAGCCGGGAATTCTCTGCCTGGTTCTACCCGCTGCCCGGAACGCTACGCAGGGCAAAAGCGGTTCTCGTCCTCCGTGCTTGCTTTTTCTCAGAAAGAGCCGTGGTGTGCGTTTTCGTTGGAAAACGCGTTTTCGGCCAAAAACGTGTACGTTTGAACTTCCCCGCCACAGGGAAGCTGCTAGCCGGGAATTCTCTGCCTGGTTCTACCCGCTGCCCGGAACGCTACGCAGGGCAAAAGCGGTTCTCGTCCTTCGTGCTTGATTTTTCTCAGAAAGAGCCGTGGTGTGCGATTTCGCCGGAAAACGCGTTTTCGGCCGAAAACGTGTACGTTTGCACTTCCCCGCCACAGGGAAGCTGCTAGCCGGGAATTCTCTGCCTGGTTCTACCCGCTGCCCGGAACGCTACGCAGGGCAAAAGCGGTTCTCGTCCTCCGTGCTTGCTTTTTCTCAGAAAGAGCCGTGGTGTGCGTTTTCGCCGGAAAACGCGTTTTCGGCCGAAAATGTGTACGTTTGCACTTCCCCGCCACAGGGAAGCTGCTAGCCGGGAATTCTCTGCCTGGTTCTACCCGCTGCCCGGAACGCTACGCAGGGCAAAAGCGGGTTCTCGTCCTCCGTGCTTGCTTTTTCTCAGAAAGAGCCGTGGTGTGCGTTTTCGCCGGAAAACGCGTTTTCGGCCGAAAACGTGTACGTTTGCACTTCCCCGCCACAGGGAAGCTGCTAGCCGGGAATTCTCTGCCTGGTTCTACCCGCTGCCCGGAACGCTACGCAGGGCAAAAGCGGTTCTCGTCCTCCGTGCTTGCTTTTTCTCAGAAAGAGCCGTGGTGTGCGTTTTCGCCGGAAAACGCTTTTTCGGCCGAAAACGTGTACGTTTGCACTTCCCCGCCACAGGGAAGCTGCTAGCCGGGAATTCTCTGCCTGGTTCTACCCGCTGCCCGGAACGCTACGCAGGGCAAAAGCGGTTCTCGTCCTTCGTGCTTGCTTTTTCTCAGAAAGAGCCGTGGTGTGCGATTTCGCCGGAAAACGCGTTTTCGGCCGAAAACGTGTACGTTTGCACTTCCCCGCCACAGGGAAGCTGCTAGCCGGGAATTCTCTGCCTGGTTCTACCCGCTGCCCGGAACGCAACGCAGGGCAAAAGCGGTTCTCGTCCTCCGTGCTTGCTTTTTCTCAGAAAGAGCCGTGGTGTGCGATTTCGCTGGAAAACGCGTTTTCGGCCGAAAACGTGTGCGTTTGCACTTCCCCGCCAAAGGGAAGCTGCTAGCCGGGAATTCTCTGCCTGGTTCTACCCGCTGCCCGGAACGCTACGCAGGGCAAAAGCGGTTCTCGTCCTCCGTGCTTGCTTTTTCTCAGAAAGAGCCGTGGTGTGCGATTTCGCCGGAAAACGCGTTTTCGGCCGAAAACGTGTACGTTTGCACTTCCCCGCCACAGGGAAGCTGCTAGCCGGGAATTCTCTGCCTGGTTCTACCCGCTGCCCGGAACGCTACGCAGGGCAAAACGGTTCTCGTCCTCCGTGCTTGCTTTTTCTCAGAAAGAGCCGTGGTGTGCGTTTTCGCCGGAAAACGCGTTTTCGGCCGAAAACGTGTACGTTTGCACTTCCCCGCCACAGGGAAGCTGCTAGCCGGGAATTCTCTGCCTGGTTCTACCCGCTGCCCGGAACGCTACGCAGGGCAAAAGCGGTTCTCGTCCTCCGTGCTTGCTTTTTCTCAGAAAGAGCCGTGGTGTGCGTTTTCGCCGGAAAACGCGTTTTCGGCCGAAAACGTGTACGTTTGCACTTCCCCGCCACAGGGAAGCTGCTAGCCGGGAATTCTCTGCCTGCTTCTACCCGCTGCCCGGAACGCTACGCAGGGCAAAAGCGGTTCTCGTCCTCCGTGCTTGCTTTTTCTCAGAAAGAGCCGTGGTGTGCGTTTTCGCCGGAAAACGCGTTTTCGGCCGAAAACGTGTACGTTTGCACTTCCCCGCCACAGGGAAGCTGCTAGCCGGGAATTCTCTGCCTGGTTCTACCCGCTGCCCGGAACGCTACGCAGGGCAAAAGCGGTTCTCGTCCTCCGTGCTTGCTTTTTCTCAGAAAGAGCCGTGGTGTGCGTTTTCGCCGGAAAACGCGTTTTCGGCCGAAAACGTGTACGTTTGCACTTCCCCGCCACAGGGAAGCTGCTAGCCGGGAATTCTCTGCCTGGTTCTACCCGCTGCCCGGAACGCGACGCAGGGCAAAAGCGGTTCTCGTCCTCCGTGCTTTCTTTTTCTCAGAAAGAGCCGTGGTGTGCGTTTTCGCCGGAAAACGCGTTTTCGGCCGAAAACGTGTACGTTTGCACTTCCCCGCCACAGGGAAGCTGCTAGCCGGGAATTCTCTGCCTGGTTCTACCCGCTGCCCGGAACGCGACGCAGGGCAAAAGCGGTTCTCGTCCTCCGTGCTTGCTTTTTCTCAGAAAGAGCCGTGGTGTGCGTTTTCGCCGGAAAACGCGTTTTCGGCCGAAAACGTGTACGTTTGCACTTCCCCGCCACAGGGAAGCTGCTAGCCGGGAATTCTCTGCCTGGTTCTACCTGCTGCCCGGAACGCTACGCAGGGCAAAAGCGGTTCTCGTCCTCCGTGCTTGCTTTTTCTCAGAAAGAGCCGTGGTGTGCGTTTTCGCCGGAAAACGCGTTTTCGGCCGAAAACGTGTACGTTTGCACTTCCCCGCCACAGGGAAGCTGCTAGCCGGGAATTCTCTGCCTGGTTCTACCCGCTGCCCGGAACGCTACGCAGGGCAAAAGCGGTTCTCGTCCTCCGTGCTTGCTTTTTCTCAGAAAGAGCCGTGGTGTGCGTTTTCGCCGGAAAACGCGTTTTCGGCCGAAAACGTGTACGTTTGCACTTCCCCGCCACAGGGAAGCTGCTAGCCGGGAATTCTCTGCCTGGTTCTACCCGCTGCCCGGAACGCTACGCAGGGCAAAAGCGGTTCTCGTCCTCCGTGCTTGCTTTTTCTCAGAAAGAGCCGTGGTGTGCGTTTTGGCCGGAAAACGCGTTTTCGGCCGAAAACGTGTACGTTTGCACTTCCCCGCCACAGGGAAGCTGCTAGCCGGGAATTCTCTGCCTGGTTCTACCCGCTGCCCGGAACGCTACGCAGGGCAAAAGCGGTTCTCGTCCTCCGTGCTTGCTTTTTCTCAGAAAGAGCCGTGGTGTGCGTTTTGGCCGGAAAACGCGTTTTCGGCCGAAAACGTGTACGTTTGCACTTCCCCGCCACAGGGAAGCTGCTAGCCGGGAATTCTCTGCCTGGTTCTACCCGCTGCCCGGAACGCAACGCAGGGCAAAAGCGGTTCTCGTCCTCCGTGCTTGCTTTTTCTCAGAAAGAGCCGTGGTGTGCGTTTTCGCCGGAAAACGCGTTTTCGGCCGAAAACGTGTACGTTTGCACTTCCCCGCCACAGGGAAGCTGCTAGCCGGGAATTCTCTGCCTGGTTCTACCCGCTGCCCGGAACGCTACGCAGGGCAAAAGCGGTTCTCGTCCTCCGTGCTTGCTTTTTCTCAGAAAGAGCCGTGGTGTGCGTTTTCGCCGCAAAACGCGTTTTCGGCCGAAAACGTGTACGTTTGCACTTCCCCGCCACAGGGAAGCTGCTAGCCGGGAATTCTCTGCCTGGTTCTACCCGCTGCCCGGAACGCTACGCAGGGCAAAAGCGGTTCTCGTCCTCCGTGCTTGCTTTTTCTCAGAAAGAGCCGTGGTGTGCGTTTTCGCCGGAAAACGCGTTTTCGGCCGAAAACGTGTACGTTTGCACTTCCCCGCCACAGGGAAGCTGCTAGCCCGGGAATTCTCTGCCTGGTTCTACCCGCTGCCCGGAACGCTACGCAGGGCAAAAGCGGTTCTCGTCCTTCGTGCTTGCTTTTTCTCAGAAAGAGCCGTGGTGTGCGATTTCGCCGGAAAACGCGTTTTCGGCCGAAAACGTGTACGTTTGCACTTCCCCGCCACAGGGAAGCTGCTAGCCGGGAATTCTCTGCCTGGTTCTACCCGCTGCCCGGAACGCAACGCAGGGCAAAAGCGGTTCTCGTCCTCCGTGCTTGCTTTTTCTCAGAAAGAGCCGTGGTGTGCGATTTCGCCGGAAAACGCGTTTTCGGCCGAAAACGTGTGCGTTTGCACTTCCCCGCCAAAGGGAAGCTGCTAGCCGGGAATTCTCTGCCTGGTTCTACCCGCTGCCCGGAACGCTACGCAGGGCAAAAGCGGTTCTCGTCCTCCGTGCTTGCTTTTTCTCAGAAAGAGCCGTGGTGTGCGATTTCGCCGGAAAACGCGTTTTCGGCCGAAAACGTGTACGTTTGCACTTCCCCGCCACAGGGAAGCTGCTAGCCGGGAATTCTATGCCTGGTTCTACCCGCTGCCCGGAACGCTACGCAGGGCAAAAGCGGTTCTCGTCCTCCGTGCTTGCTTTTTCTCAGAAAGAGCCGTGGTGTGCGTTTTCGCCGGAAAACGCGTTTTCGGCCGAAAACGTGTACGTTTGCACTTCCCCGCCACAGGGAAGCTGCTAGCCGGGAATTCTCTGCCTGGTTCTACCCGCTGCCCGGAACGCTACGCAGGGCAAAAGCGGTTCTCGTCCTCCGTGCTTGCTTTTTCTCAGAAAGAGCCGTGGTGTGCGTTTTCGCCGGAAAACGCGTTTTCGGCCGAAAACGTGTACGTTTGCACTTCCCCGCCACAGGGAAGCTGCTAGCCGGGAATTCTCTGCCTGGTTCTACCCGCTGCCCGGAACGCTACGCAGGGCAAAAGCGGTTCTCGTCCTCCGTGCTTGCTTTTTCTCAGAAAGAGCCGTGGTGTGCGTTTTCGCCGGAAAACGCGTTTTCGGCCGAAAACGCGTACGTTTGCACTTCCCCGCCACAGGGAAGCTGCTAGCCGGGAATTCTCTGCCTGGTTCTACCCGCTGCCCGGAACGCGACGCAGGGCAAAAGCGGTTCTCGTCCTCCGTGCTTTCTTTTTCTCAGAAAGAGCCGTGGTGTGCGTTTTCGCCGGAAAATGCGTTTTCGGCCGAAAACGTGTACGTTTGCACTTCCCCGCCACAGGGAAGCTGCTAGCCGGGAATTCTCTGCCTGGTTCTACCCGCTGCCCGGAACGCGACGCAGGGCAAAAGCGGTTCTCGTCCTCCGTGCTTGCTTTTTCTCAGAAAGAGCCGTGGTGTGCGTTTTGGCCGGAAAACGCGTTTTCGGCCGAAAACGTGTACGTTTGCACTTCCCCGCCACAGGGAAGCTGCTAGCCGGGAATTCTCTGCCTGGTTCTACCTGCTGCCCGGAACGCTACGCAGGGCAAAAGCGGTTCTCGTCCTCCGTGCTTGCTTTTTCTCAGAAAGAGCCGTGGTGTGCGTTTTCGCCGGAAAACGCGTTTTCGGCCGAAAACGTGTACGTTTGCACTTCCCCGCCACAGGGAAGCTGCTAGCCGGGAATTCTCTGCCTGGTTCTACCCGCTGCCCGGAACGCTACGCAGGGCAAAAGCGGTTCTCGTCCTCCGTGCTTGCTTTTTCTCAGAAAGAGCCGTGGTGTGCGTTTTCGCCGGAAAACGCGTTTTCGGCCGAAAACGTGTACGTTTGCACTTCCCCGCCACAGGGAAGCTGCTAGCCGGGAATTCTCTGCCTGGTTCTACCCGCTGCCCGGAACGCGACGCAGGGCAAAAGCGGTTCTCGTCCTCCGTGCTTGCTTTTTCTCAGAAAGAGCCGTGGTCTGCGTTTTGGCCGGAAAACGCGTTTTCGGCCGAAAACGTGTACGTTTGCACTTCCCCGCCACAGGGAAGCTGCTAGCCGGGAATTCTCTGCCTGGTTCTACCCGCTGCCCGGAACGCTACGCAGGGCAAAAGCGGTTCTCGTCCTCCGTGCTTGCTTTTTCTCAGAAAGAGCCGTGGTGTGCGTTTTCGCCGGAAAACGCGTTTTCGGCCGAAAACGTGTACGTTTGCACTTCCCCGCCACAGGGAAGCTGCTAGCCGGGAATTCTCTGCCTGGTTCTACCCGCTGCCCGGAACGCAACGCAGGGCAAAAGCGGTTCTCGTCCTCCGTGCTTGCTTTTTCTCAGAAAGAGCCGTGGTGTGCGTTTTCGCCGGAAAACGCGTTTTCGGCCGAAAACGTGTACGTTTGCACTTCCCCGCCACAGGGAAGCTGCTAGCCGGGAATTCTCTGCCTGGTTCTACCCGCTGCCCGGAACGCTACGCAGGGCAAAAGCGGTTCTCGTCCTCCGTGCTTGCTTTTTCTCAGAAAGAGCCGTGGTGTGCGTTTTCGCCGGAAAACGCGTTTTCGGCCGAAAACGTGTACGTTTGCACTTCCCCGCCACAGGGAAGCTGCTAGCCGGGAATTCTCTGCCTGGTTCTACCCGCTGCCCGGAACGCTACGCAGGGCAAAAGCGGTTCTCGTCCTCCGTGCTTGCTTTTTCTCAGAAAGAGCCGTGGTGTGCGTTTTCGCCGGAAAACGCGTTTTCGGCCGAAAACGTGTACGTTTGCACTTCCCCGCCACAGGGAAGCTGCTAGCCGGGAATTCTCTGCCTGGTTCTACCCGCTGCCTGGAACGCTACGCAGGGCAAAAGCGGTTCTCGTCCTCCGTGCTTGCTTTTTCTCAGAAAGAGCCGTGGTGTGCGATTTCGCCGGAAAACGCGTTTTCGGCCGAAAACGTGTACGTTTGCACTTCCCCGCCACAGGGAAGCTGCTAGCCGGGAATTCTCTGCCTGCTTCTACCCGCTGCCCGGAACGCAACGCAGGGCAAAAGCGGTTCTCGTCCTCCGTGCTTGCTTTTTCTCAGAAAGAGCCGTGGTGTGCGATTTCGCCGGAAAACGCGTTTTCGGCCGAAAACGTGTACGTTTGCACTTCCCCGCCACAGGGAAGCTGCTAGCCGGGAATTCTCTGCCTGGTTCTACCCGCTGCCCGGAACGCTACGCAGGGCAAAAGCGGTTCTCGTCCTCCGTGCTTGCTTTTTCTCAGAAAGAGCCGTGGTGTGCGTTTTCGCCGGAAAACGCGTTTTCGGCCGAAAACGTGTACGTTTGCACTTCCCCGCCACAGGGAAGCTGCTAGCCGGGAATTCTCTGCCTGGTTCTACCCGCTGCCTGGAACGCTACGCGGGGCAAAAGCGGTTCTCGTCCTCCGTGCTTGCTTTTTCTCAGAAAGAGCCGTGGTGTGCGATTTCGCCGGAAAACGCGTTTTCGGCCGAAAACGTGTACGTTTGCACTTCCCCGCCACAGGGAAGCTGCTAGCCGGGAATTCTCTGCCTGGTTCTACCCGCTGCCCGGAACGCTACGCAGGGCAAAAGCGGTTCTCGTCCTCCGTGCTTGCTTTTTCTCAGAAAGAGCCGTGGTGTGCGTTTTCGCCGGAAAACGCGTTTTCGGCCGAAAACGTGTACGTTTGCACTTCCCCGCCACAGGGAAGCTGCTAGCCGGGAATTCTCTGCCTGGTTCTACCCGCTGCCCGGAACGCTACGCAGGGCAAAAGCGGTTCTCGTCCTCCGTGCTTGCTTTTTCTCAGAAAGAGCCGTGGTGTGCGTTTTGGCCGGAAAACGCGTTTTCGGCCGAAAACGTGTACGTTTGCACTTCCCCGCCACAGGGAAGCTGCTAGCCGGGAATTCTCTGCCTGGTTCTACCCGCTGCCCGGAACGCTACGCAGGGCAAAAGCGGTTCTCGTCCTCCGTGCTTGCTTTTTCTCAGAAAGAGCCGTGGTGTGCGTTTTCGCCGGAAAACGCGTTTTCGGCCGAAAACGTGTACGTTTGCACTTCCCCGCCACAGGGAAGCTGCTAGCCGGGAATTCTCTGCCTGGTTCTACCCGCTGCCCGGAACGCAACGCAGGGCAAAAGCGGTTCTCGTCCTCCGTGCTTGCTTTTTCTCAGAAAGAGCCGTGGTGTGCGTTTTCGCCGCAAAACGCGTTTTCGGCCGAAAACGTGTACGTTTGCACTTCCCCGCCACAGGGAAGCTGCTAGCCGGGAATTCTCTGCCTGGTTCTACCCGCTGCCCGGAACGCTACGCAGGGCAAAAGCGGTTCTCGTCCTCCGTGCTTGCTTTTTCTCAGAAAGAGCCGTGGTGTGCGTTTTCGCCGCAAAACGCGTTTTCGGCCGAAAACGTGTACGTTTGCACTTCCCCGCCACAGGGAAGCTGCTAGCCGGGAATTCTCTGCCTGGTTCTACCCGCTGCCCGGAACGCTACGCAGGGCAAAAGCGGTTCTCGTCCTCCGTGCTTGCTTTCTCTCAGAAAGAGCCGTGGTGTGCGTTTTCGCCGGAAAACGCGTTTTCGGCCGAAAACGTGTACGTTTGCACTTCCCCGCCACAGGGAAGCTGCTAGCCGGGAATTCTCTGCCTGGTTCTACCCGCTGCCCGGAACGCTACGCAGGGCAAAAGCGGTTCTCGTCCTCCGTGCTTGCTTTTTCTCAGAAAGAGCCGTGGTGTGCGTTTTCGCCGGAAAACGCGTTTTCGGCCGAAAACGTGTACGTTTGCACTTCCCCGCCACAGGGAAGCTGCTAGCCGGGAATTCTCTGCCTGGTTCTACCCGCTGCCTGGAACGCTACGCAGGGCAAAAGCGGTTCTCGTCCTCCGTGCTTGCTTTTTCTCAGAAAGAGCCGTGGTGTGCGATTTCGCCGGAAAACGCGTTTTCGGCCGAAAACGTGTACGTTTGCACTTCCCCGCCACAGGGAAGCTGCTAGCCGGGAATTCTCTGCCTGGTTCTACCCGCTGCCCGGAACGCTACGCAGGGCAAAAGCGGTTCTCGTCCTTCGTGCTTGCTTTTTCTCAGAAAGAGCCGTGGTGTGCGATTTCGCCGGAAAACGCGTTTTCGGCCGAAAACGTGTACGTTTGCACTTCCCCGCCACAGGGAAGCTGCTAGCCGGGAATTCTCTGCCTGGTTCTACCCGCTGCCCGGAACGCTACGCAGGGCAAAAGCGGTTCTCGTCCTCCGTGCTTGCTTTTTCTCAGAAAGAGCCGTGGTGTGCGTTTTGGCCGGAAAACGCGTTTTCGGCCGAAAACGTGTACGTTTGCACTTCCCCGCCACAGGGAAGCTGCTAGCCGGGAATTCTCTGCCTGGTTCTACCCGCTGCCTGGAACGCTACGCAGGGCAAAAGCGGTTCTCGTCCTCCGTGCTTGCTTTTTCTCAGAAAGAGCCGTGGTGTGCGATTTCGCCGGAAAACGCGTTTTCGGCCGAAAACGTGTACGTTTGCACTTCCCCGCCACAGGGAAGCTGCTAGCCGGGAATTCTCTGCCTGGTTCTACCCGCTGCCCGGAACGCTACGCAGGGCAAAAGCGGTTCTCGTCCTTCGTGCTTGCTTTTTCTCAGAAAGAGCCGTGGTGTGCGATTTCGCCGGAAAACGCGTTTTCGGCCGAAAACGTGTACGTTTGCACTTCCCCGCCACAGGGAAGCTGCTAGCCGGGAATTCTCTGCCTGGTTCTACCCGCTGCCCGGAACGCAACGCAGGGCAAAAGCGGTTCTCGTCCTCCGTGCTTGCTTTTTCTCAGAAAGAGCCGTGGTGTGCGATTTCTCCGGAAAACGCGTTTTCGGCCGAAAACGTGTGCGTTTGCACTTCCCCGCCAAAGGGAAGCTGCTAGCCGGGAATTCTCTGCCTGGTTCTACAAGCTGCCCGGAACGCTACGCAGGGCAAAAGCGGTTCTCGTCCTCCGTGCTTGCTTTTTCTCAGAAAGAGCCGTGGTGTGCGATTTCGCCGGAAAACGCGTTTTCGGCCGAAAACGTGTACGTTTGCACTTCCCCGCCACAGGGAAGCTGCTAGCCGGGAATTCTCTGCCTGGTTCTACCCGCTGCCCGGAACACTACGCAGGGCAAAAGCGGTTCTCGTCCTCCGTGCTTGCTTTTTCTCAGAAAGAGCCGTGGTGTGCGTTTTCGCCGGAAAACGCGTTTTCGGCCGAAAACGTGTACGTTTGCACTTCCCCGCCACAGGGAAGCTGCTAGCCGGGAATTCTCTGCCTGGTTCTACCCGCTGCCCGGAACGCTACGCAGGGCAAAAGCGGTTCTCGTCCTCCGTGCTTGCTTTTTCTCAGAAAGAGCCGTGGTGTGCGTTTTCGCCGGAAAACGCGTTTTCGGCCGAAAACGTGTACGTTTGCACTTCCCCGCCACAGGGAAGCTGCTAGCCGGGAATTCTCTGCCTGGTTCTACCCGCTGCCTGGAACGCTACGCGGGGCAAAAGCGGTTCTCGTCCTCCGTGCTTGCTTTTTCTCAGAAAGAGCCGTGGTGTGCGATTTCGCCGGAAAACGCGTTTTCGGCCGAAAACGTGTACGTTTGCACTTCCCCGCCACAGGGAAGCTGCTAGCCGGGAATTCTCTGCCTGGTTCTACCCGCTGCCCGGAACGCAACGCAGGGCAAAAGCGGTTCTCGTCCTCCGTGCTTGCTTTTTCTCAGAAAGAGCCGTGGTGTGCGATTTCGCCGGAAAACGCGTTTTCGGCTGAAAACGTGTGCGTTTGCACTTCCCCGCCAAAGGGAAGCTGCTAGCCGGGAATTCTCTGCCTGGTTCTACAAGCTGCCCGGAACGCTACGCAGGGCAAAAGCGGTTCTCGTCCTCCGTGCTTGCTTTTTCTCAGAAAGAGCCGTGGTGTGCGATTTCGCCGGAAAACGCGTTTTCGGCCGAAAACGTGTACGTTTGCACTTCCCCGCCACAGGGAAGCTGCTAGCCGGGAATTCTCTGCCTGGTTCTACCCGCTGCCCGGAACGCTACGCAGGGCAAAAGCGGTTCTCGTCCTCCGTGCTTGCTTTTTCTCAGAAAGAGCCGTGGTGTGCGATTTCGCCGGAAAACGCGTTTTCGGCCGAAAACGTGTACGTTTGCACTTCCCCGCCACAGGGAAGCTGCTAGCCGGGAATTCTCTGCCTGGTTCTACCCGCTGCCCGGAACGCTACGCAGGGCAAAAGCGGTTCTCGTCCTTCGTACTTGCTTTTTCTCAGAAAGAGCAGTGGTGTGCGATTTCTCCGGAAAACGCGTTTTCGGCCGAAAACGTGTACGTTTGCACTTCCCCGCCACAGGGAAGCTGCTAGCCGGGAATTCTCTGCCTGGTTCTACCCGCTGCCCGGAACGCTACGCAGGGCAAAAGCGGTTCTCGTCCTCCGTGCTTGCTTTTTCTCAGAAAGAGCCGTGGGGTGCGATTTCGCCGGAAAACGCGTTTTCGGCCGAAAACGTGTGCGTTTGCACTTCCCCGCCAAAGGGAAGCTGCTAGCCGGGAATTCTCTGCCTGGTTCTACAAGCTGCCCGGAACGCTACGCAGGGCAAAAGCGGTTCTCGTCCTCCGTGCTTGCTTTTTCTCAGAAAGAGCCGTGGTGTGCGATTTCGCCGGAAAACGCGTTTTCGGCCGAAAACGTGTACGTTTGCACTTCCCCGCCACAGGGAAGCTGCTAGCCGGGAATTCTCTGCCTGGTTCTACCCGCTGCCCGGAACGCTACGCAGGGCAAAAGCGGTTCTCGTCCTCCGTGCTTGCTTTTTCTCAGAAAGAGCCGTGGTGTGCGATTTCGCCGGAAAACGCGTTTTCGGCCGAAAACGTGTACGTTTGCACTTCCCCGCCACAGGGAAGCTGCTAGCCGGGAATTCTCTGCCTGGTTCTACCCGCTGCCCGGAACGCTACGCAGGGCAAAAGCGGTTCTCGTCCTCCGTGCTTGCTTTTTCTCAGAAAGAGCCGTGGTGTGCGTTTTCGCCGGAAAACGAGTTTTCGGCCGAAAACGTGTACGTTTGCACTTCCCCGCCACAGGGAAGCTGCTAGCCGGTAATTCTCTGCCTGGTTCTACCCGCTGCCCGGAACGCTACGCAGGGCAAAAGCGGTTCTCGTCCTCCGTGCTTGCTTTTTCTCAGAAAGAGCCGTGGTGTGCGATTTCGCCGGAAAACGCGTTTTCGGCCGAAAACGTGTACGTTTGCACTTCCCCGCCACAGGGAAGCTGCTAGCCGGGAATTCTCTGCCTGGTTCTACCCGCTGCCCGGAACGCTACGCAGGGCAAAAGCGGTTCTCGTCCTCCGTGCTTGCTTTTTCTCAGAAAGAGCCGTGGTGTGCGTTTTCGCCGGAAAACGAGTTTTCGGCCGAAAACGTGTACGTTTGCACTTCCCCGCCACAGGGAAGCTGCTAGCCGGTAATTCTCTGCCTGGTTCTACCCGCTGCCCGGAACGCTACGCAGGGCAAAAGCGGTTCTCGTCCTCCGTGCTTGCTTTTTCTCAGAAAGAGCCGTGGTGTGCGTTTTCGCCGGAAAACGCGTTTTCGGCCGAAAACGTGTACGTTTGCACTTCCCCGCCACAGGGAAGCTGCTAGCCGGGAATTCTCTGCCTGGTTCTACCCGCTGCCCGGAACGCTACGCAGGGCAAAAGCGGTTCTCGTCCTCCGTGCTTGCTTTTTCTCAGAAAGAGCCGTGGGGTGCGTTTTTGCCGGAAAACGCGTTTTCGGCCGAAAACGTGTATGTTTGCACTTCCCCGCCACAGGGAAGCTGCTAGCCGGGAATTCTCTGCCTGGTTCTACCCGCTGCCTGGAACGCTACGCAGGGCAAAAGCGGTTCTCGTCCTCCGTGCTTGCTTTTTCTCAGAAAGAGCCGTGGGTGTGCGATTTCGCCGGAAAACGCGTTTTCGGCCGAAAACGTGTACGTTTGCACTTCCCCGCCACAGGGAAGCTGCTAGCCGGGAATTCTCTGCCTGGTTCTACCCGCTGCCCGGAACGCTACGCAGGGCAAAAGCGGTTCTCGTCCTCCGTGCTTGCTTTTTCTCAGAAAGAGCCGTGGTGTGCGTTTTCGCCGGAAAACGCGTTTTCGGCCGAAAACGTGTACGTTTGCACTTCCCCGCCACAGGGAAGCTGCTAGCCGGGAATTCTCTGCCTGGTTCTACCCGCTGCCTGGAACGCTACGCAGGGCAAAAGCGGTTCTCGTCCTCCGTGCTTGCTTTTTCTCAGAAAGAGCCGTGGTGTGCGATTTCGCCGGAAAACGCGTTTTCGGCCGAAAACGTGTACGTTTGCACTTCCCCGCCACAGGGAAGCTGCTAGCCGGGAATTCTCTGCCTGGTTCTACCCGCTGCCTGGAACGCTACGCAGGGCAAAAGCGGTTCTCGTCCTCCGTGCTTGCTTTTTCTCAGAAAGAGCCGTGGTGTGCGATTTCGCCGGAAAACGCGTTTTCGGCCGAAAACGTGTACGTTTGCACTTCCCCGCCACAGGGAAGCTGCTAGCCGGGAATTCTCTGCCTGGTTCTACCCGCTGCCCGGAACGCTACGCAGGGCAAAAGCGGTTCTCGTCCTCCGTGCTTGCTTTTTCTCAGAAAGAGCCGTGGTGTGCGTTATCGCCGGAAAACGCGTTTTCGGCCGAAAACGTGTACGTTTGCACTTCCCCGCCACAGGGAAGCTGCTAGCCGGGAATTCTCTGCCTGGTTCTACCCGCTGCCCGGAACGCTACGCAGGGCAAAAGCGGTTCTCGTCCTCCGTGCTTGCTTTTTCTCAGAAAGAGCCGTGGTGTGCGTTTTCGCCGGAAAACGCGTTTTCGGCGAAAACGTGTACGTTTGCACTTCCCCGCCACAGGGAAGCTGCTAGCCGGGAATTCTCTGCCTGGTTCTACCCGCTGCCCGGAACGCTACGCAGGGCAAAAGCGGTTCTCGTCCTCCGTGCTTGCTTTTTCTCAGAAAGAGCCGTGGTGTGCGATTTCGCCGGAAAACGCGTTTTCGGCCGAAAACGTGTACGTTTGCACTTCCCCGCCACAGGGAAGCTGCTAGCCGGGAATTCTCTGCCTGGTTCTACAAGCTGCCCGGAACGCTACGCAGGGCAAAAGCGGTTCTCGTCCTCCGTGCTTGCTTTTTCTCAGAAAGAGCCGTGGTGTGCGATTTCGCCGGAAAACGCGTTTTCGGCCGAAAACTTGTACGTTTGCACTTCCCCGCCACAGGGAAGCTGCTAGCCGGGAATTCTCTGCCTGGTTCTACCCGCTGCCCGGAACGCTACGCAGGGCAAAAGCGGTTCTCGTCCTCCGTGCTTGCTTTTTCTCAGAAAGAGCCGTGGTGTGCGTTTTCGCCGGAAAACGCGTTTTCGGCCGAAAACGTGTACGTTTGCACTTCCCCGCCACAGGGAAGCTGCTAGCCGGGAATTCTCTGCCTGGTTCTACCCGCTGCCTGGAACGCTACGCAGGGCAAAAGCGGTTCTCGTCCTCCGTGCTTGCTTTTTCTCAGAAAGAGCCGTGGTGTGCGATTTCGCCGGAAAACGCGTTTTCGGCCGAAAACGTGTACGTTTGCACTTCCCCGCCACAGGGAAGCTGCTAGCCGGGAATTCTCTGCCTGGTTCTACCCGCTGCCTGGAACGCTACGCAGGGCAAAAGCGGTTCTCGTCCTCCGTGCTTGCTTTTTCTCAGAAAGAGCCGTGGTGTGCGATTTCGCCGGAAAACGCGTTTTCGGCCGAAAACGTGTACGTTTGCACTTCCCCGCCACAGGGAAGCTGCTAGCCGGGAATTCTCTGCCTGGTTCTACCCGCTGCCCGGAACGCTACGCAGGGCAAAAGCGGTTCTCGTCCTCCGTGCTTGCTTTTTCTCAGAAAGAGCCGTGGTGTGCGTTATCGCCGGAAAAAGCGTTTTCGGCCGAAAACGTGTACGTTTGCACTTCCCCGCCACAGGGAAGCTGCTAGCCGGGAATTCTCTGCCTGGTTCTACCCGCTGCCCGGAACGCTACGCAGGGCAAAAGCGGTTCTCGTCCTCCGTGCTTGCTTTTTCTCAGAAAGAGCCGTGGTGTGCGTTTTCGCCGGAAAACGCGTTTTCGGCGAAAACGTGTACGTTTGCACTTCCCCGCCACAGGGAAGCTGCTAGCCGGGAATTCTCTGCCTGGTTCTACCCGCTGCCCGGAACGCTACGCAGGGCAAAAGCGGTTCTCGTCCTCCGTGCTTGCTTTTTCTCAGAAAGAGCCGTGGTGTGCGATTTCGCCGGAAAACGCGTTTTCGGCCGAAAACGTGTACGTTTGCACTTCCCCGCCACAGGGAAGCTGCTAGCCGGGAATTCTCTGCCTGGTTCTACCCGCTGCCCGGAACGCTACGCAGGGCAAAAGCGGTTCTTGTCCTCCGTGCTTGCTTTTTCTCAGAAAGAGCCGTGGTGTGCGATTTCTCCGGAAAACGCGTTTTAGGCCGAAAACGTGTACGTTTGCACTTCCCCGCCACAGGGAAGCTGCTAGCCGGGAATTCTCTGCCTGGTTCTACCCGCTGCCCGGAACGCTACGCAGGGCAAAAGCGGTTCTCATCCTCCGTGCTTGCTTTTTCTAAGAAAGAGCCGTGGTGTGCGTTTTCGCCGGAAAACGCGTTTTAGGCCGAAAACGTGTACGTTTGCATTTCCCCGCCACAGGGAAGCTGCTAGCCGGGAATTCTCTGCCTGGTTCTACCCGCTGCCCGGAACGCTACGCAGGGCAAAAGCGGTTCTCGTCCTCCGTGCTTGCTTTTTCTCAGAAAGAGCCGTGGTGTGCGATTTCGCCGGAAAACACGTTTTCGGCCGAAAACGTGTACGTTTGCACTTCCCCGCCACAGGGAAGCTGCTAGCCGGGAATTCTCTGCCTGGTTCTACCCGCTGCCCGGAACGCTACGCAGGGCAAAAGCGGTTCTCGTCCTCCGTGCTTGCTTTTTCTCAGAAAGAGCCGTGGTGTGCGTTTTCGCCGGAAAACGCGTTTTCGGCCGAAAACGTGTACGTTTGCACTTCCCCGCCACAGGGAAGCTGCTAGCCGGGAATTCTCTGCCTGGTTCTACCCGCTGCCCGGAACGCTACGCAGGGCAAAAGCGGTTCTCGTCCTCCGTGCTTGCTTTTTCTCAGAAAGAGCCGTGGGGTGCGTTTTCGCCGGAAAACGCGTTTTCGGCCGAAAACGTGTATGTTTGCACTTCCCCGCCACAGGGAAGCTGCTAGCCGGGAATTCTCTGCCTGGCTCTACCCGCTGCCCGGAACGCTACGCAGGGCAAAAGCGGTTCTCGTCCTCCGTGCTTGCTTTTTCTCAGAAAGAGCCGTGGTGTGCGTTTTCGCCGGAAAACGCGTTTTCGGCCGAAAACGTGTACGTTTGCACTTCCCCGCCACAGGGAAGCTGCTAGCCGGGAATTCTCTGCCTGGTTCTACCCGCTGCCTGGAACGCTACGCAGGGCAAAAGCGGTTCTCGTCCTCCGTGCTTGCTTTTTCTCAGAAAGAGCCGTGGTGTGCGATTTCGCCGGAAAACGCGTTTTCGGCCGAAAACGTGTACGTTTGCACTTCCCCGCCACAGGGAAGCTGCTAGCCGGGAATTCTCTGCCTGGTTCTACCCGCTGCCCGGAACGCTACGCAGGGCAAAAGCGGTTCTCGTCCTTCGTGCTTGCTTTTTCTCAGAAAGAGCCGTGGTGTGCGATTTCGCCGGAAAACGCGTTTTCGGCCGAAAACGTGTACGTTTGCACTTCCCCGCCACAGGGAAGCTGCTAGCCGGGAATTCTCTGCCTGGTTCTACCCGCTGCCCGGAACGCAACGCAGGGCAAAAGCGGTTCTCGTCCTCCGTGCTTGCTTTTTCTCAGAAAGAGCCGTGGTGTGCGTTATCGCCGGAAAAAGCGTTTTCAGCCGAAAACGTGTACGTTTGCACTTCCCCGCCACAGGGAAGCTGCTAGCCGGGAATTCTCTGCCTGGTTCTACCCGCTGCCCGGAACGCTACGCAGGGCAAAAGCGGTTCTCGTCCTCCGTGCTTGCTTTTTCTCAGAAAGAGCCGTGGTGTGCGTTTTCGCCGGAAAACGCGTTTTCGGCGAAAACGTGTACGTTTGCACTTCCCCGCCACAGGGAAGCTGCTAGCCGGGAATTCTCTGCCTGGTTCTACCCGCTGCCCGGAACGCTACGCAGGGCAAAAGCGGTTCTCGTCCTCCGTGCTTGCTTTTTCTCAGAAAGAGCCGTGGTGTGCGATTTCGCCGGAAAACGCGTTTTCGGCCGAAAACGTGTACGTTTGCACTTCCCCGCCACAGGGAAGCTGCTAGCCGGGAATTCTCTGCCTGGTTCTACCCGCTGCCCGGAACGCTACGCAGGGCAAAAGCGGTTCTCGTCCTCCGTGCTTGCTTTTTCTCAGAAAGAGCCGTGGGGTGCGTTTTTGCCGGAAAACGCGTTTTCGGCCGAAAACGTGTATGTTTGCACTTCCCCGCCACAGGGAAGCTGCTAGCCGGGAATTCTCTGCCTGGTTCTACCCGCTGCCTGGAACGCTACGCAGGGCAAAAGCGGTTCTCGTCCTCCGTGCTTGCTTTTTCTCAGAAAGAGCCGTGGTGTGCGATTTCGCCGGAAAACGCGTTTTCGGCCGAAAACGTGTACGTTTGCACTTCCCCGCCACAGGGAAGCTGCTAGCCGGGAATTCTCTGCCTGGTTCTACCCGCTGCCCGGAACGCTACGCAGGGCAAAAGCGGTTCTCGTCCTCCGTGCTTGCTTTTTCTCAGAAAGAGCCGTGGTGTGCGTTTTCGCCGGAAAACGCGTTTTCGGCCGAAAACGTGTACGTTTGCACTTCCCCGCCACAGGGAAGCTGCTAGCCGGGAATTCTCTGCCTGGTTCTACCCGCTGCCTGGAACGCTACGCAGGGCAAAAGCGGTTCTCGTCCTCCGTGCTTGCTTTTTCTCAGAAAGAGCCGTGGTGTGCGATTTCGCCGGAAAACGCGTTTTCGGCCGAAAACGTGTACGTTTGCACTTCCCCGCCACAGGGAAGCTGCTAGCCGGGAATTCTCTGCCTGGTTCTACCCGCTGCCTGGAACGCTACGCAGGGCAAAAGCGGTTCTCGTCCTCCGTGCTTGCTTTTTCTCAGAAAGAGCCGTGGTGTGCGATTTCGCCGGAAAACGCGTTTTCGGCCGAAAACGTGTACGTTTGCACTTCCCCGCCACAGGGAAGCTGCTAGCCGGGAATTCTCTGCCTGGTTCTACCCGCTGCCCGGAACGCAACGCAGGGCAAAAGCGGTTCTCGTCCTCCGTGCTTGCTTTTTCTCAGAAAGAGCCGTGGTGTGCGTTATCGCCGGAAAAAGCGTTTTCGGCCGAAAACGTGTACGTTTGCACTTCCCCGCCACAGGGAAGCTGCTAGCCGGGAATTCTCTGCCTGGTTCTACCCGCTGCCCGGAACGCTACGCAGGGCAAAAGCGGTTCTCGTCCTCCGTGCTTGCTTTTTCTCAGAAAGAGCCGTGGTGTGCGTTTTCGCCGGAAAACGCGTTTTCGGCGAAAACGTGTACGTTTGCACTTCCCCGCCACAGGGAAGCTGCTAGCCGGGAATTCTCTGCCTGGTTCTACCCGCTGCCCGGAACGCTACGCAGGGCAAAAGCGGTTCTCGTCCTCCGTGCTTGCTTTTTCTCAGAAAGAGCCGTGGTGTGCGATTTCGCCGGAAAACGCGTTTTCGGCCGAAAACGTGTACGTTTGCACTTCCCCGCCACAGGGAAGCTGCTAGCCGGGAATTCTCTGCCTGGTTCTACCCGCTGCCCGGAACGCTACGCAGGGCAAAAGCGGTTCTTGTCCTCCGTGCTTGCTTTTTCTCAGAAAGAGCCGTGGTGTGCGATTTCTCCGGAAAACGCGTTTTAGGCCGAAAACGTGTACGTTTGCACTTCCCCGCCACAGGGAAGCTGCTAGCCGGGAATTCTCTGCCTGGTTCTACCCGCTGCCCGGAACGCTACGCAGGGCAAAAGCGGTTCTCATCCTCCGTGCTTGCTTTTTCTAAGAAAGAGCCGTGGTGTGCGTTTTCGCCGGAAAACGCGTTTTAGGCCGAAAACGTGTACGTTTGCATTTCCCCGCCACAGGGAAGCTGCTAGCCGGGAATTCTCTGCCTGGTTCTACCCGCTGCCCGGAACGCTACGCAGGGCAAAAGCGGTTCTCGTCCTCCGTGCTTGCTTTTTCTCAGAAAGAGCCGTGGTGTGCGATTTCGCCGGAAAACACGTTTTCGGCCGAAAACGTGTACGTTTGCACTTCCCCGCCACAGGGAAGCTGCTAGCCGGGAATTCTCTGCCTGGTTCTACCCGCTGCCCGGAACGCTACGCAGGGCAAAAGCGGTTCTCGTCCTCCGTGCTTGCTTTTTCTCAGAAAGAGCCGTGGTGTGCGTTTTCGCCGGAAAACGAGTTTTCGGCCGAAAACGTGTACGTTTGCACTTCCCCGCCACAGGGAAGCTGCTAGCCGGGAATTCTCTGCCTGGTTCTACCCGCTGCCCGGAACGCTACGCAGGGCAAAAGCGGTTCTCGTCCTCCGTGCTTGCTTTTTCTCAGAAAGAGCCGTGGGGTGCGTTTTCGCCGGAAAACGCGTTTTCGGCTGAAAACGTGTATGTTTGCACTTCCCCGCCACAGGGAAGCTGCTAGCCGGGAATTCTCTGCCTGGCTCTACCCGCTGCCCGGAACGCTACGCAGGGCAAAAGCGGTTCTCGTCCTCCGTGCTTGCTTTTTCTCAGAAAGAGCCGTGGTGTGCGTTTTCGCCGGAAAACGCGTTTTCGGCCGAAAACGTGTACGTTTGCACTTCCCCGCCACAGGGAAGCTGCTAGCCGGGAATTCTCTGCCTGGTTCTACCCGCTGCCTGGAACGCTACGCAGGGCAAAAGCGGTTCTCGTCCTCCGTGCTTGCTTTTTCTCAGAAAGAGCCGTGGTGTGCGATTTCGCCGGAAAACGCGTTTTCGGCCGAAAACGTGTACGTTTGCACTTCCCCGCCACAGGGAAGCTGCTAGCCGGGAATTCTCTGCCTGGTTCTACCCGCTGCCCGGAACGCTACGCAGGGCAAAAGCGGTTCTCGTCCTTCGTGCTTGCTTTTTCTCAGAAAGAGCCGTGGTGTGCGATTTCGCCGGAAAACGCGTTTTCGGCCGAAAACGTGTACGTTTGCATTTCCCCGCCACAGGGAAGCTGCTAGCCGGGAATTCTCTGCCTGGTTCTACCCGCTGCCCGGAACGCTACGCAGGGCAAAAGCGGTTCTCGTCCTCCGTGCTTGCTTTTTCTCAGAAAGAGCCGTGGTGTTCGTTTTCGCCGGAAAACGCGTTTTCGGCCGAAAACGTGTACGTTTGCACTTCCCCGCCACAGGGAAGCTGCTAGCCGGGAATTCTCTGCCTGGTTCTACCCGCTGCCCGGAACGCTACGCAGGGCAAAAGCGGTTCTCGTCCTCCGTGCTTGCTTTTTCTCAGAAAGAGCCGTGGTGTGCGTTTTCGCCGGAAAACGCGTTTTCGGCGAAAACGTGTACGTTTGCACTTCCCCGCCACAGGGAAGCTGCTAGCCGGGAATTCTCTGCCTGGTTCTACCCGCTGCCCGGAACGCTACGCAGGGCAAAAGCGGTTCTCGTCCTCCGTGCTTGCTTTTTCTCAGAAAGAGCCGTGGTGTGCGATTTCGCCGGAAAACGCGTTTTCGGCCGAAAACGTGTACGTTTGCACTTCCCCGCCACAGGGAAGCTGCTAGCCGGGAATTCTCTGCCTGGTTCTACCCGCTGCCCGGAACGCTACGCAGGGCAAAAGCGGTTCTCGTCCTTCGTGCTTGCTTTTTCTCAGAAAGAGCCGTGGTGTGCGATTTCTCCGGAAAACGCGTTTTCGGCCGAAAACGTGTACGTTTGCACTTCCCCGCCACAGGGAAGCTGCTAGCCGGGAATTCTCTGCCTGGTTCTACCCGCTGCCCGGAACGCTACGCAGGGCAAAAGCGGTTCTCATCCTCCGTGCTTGCTTTTTCTAAGAAAGAGCCGTGGTGTGCGTTTTCGCCGGAAAACGCGTTTTCGGCCGAAAACGTGTACGTTTGCATTTCCCCGCCACAGGGAAGCTGCTAGCCGGGAATTCTCTGCCTGGTTCTACCCGCTGCCCGGAACGCTACGCAGGGCAAAAGCGGTTCTCGTCCTCCGTGCTTGCTTTTTCTCAGAAAGAGCCGTGGTGTGCGATTTCGCCGGAAAACGCGTTTTCGGCCGAAAACGTGTACGTTTGCACTTCCCCGCCACAGGGAAGCTGCTAGCCGGGAATTCTCTGCCTGGTTCTACCCGCTGCCCGGAACGCTACGCAGGGCAAAAGCGGTTCTCGTCCTCCGTGCTTGCTTTTTCTCAGAAAGAGCCGTGGTGTGCGTTTTCGCCGGAAAACGCGTTTTCGGCCGAAAACGTGTACGTTTGCACTTCCCCGCCACAGGGAAGCTGCTAGCCGGGAATTCTCTGCCTGGTTCTACCCGCTGCCCGGAACGCTACGCAGGGCAAAAGCGGTTCTCGTCCTCCGTGCTTGCTTTTTCTCAGAAAGAGCCGTGGTGTGCGTTTTCGCCGGAAAACGCGTTTTCGGCCGAAAACGTGTACGTTTGCATTTCCCCGCCACAGGGAAGCTGCTAGCCGGGAATTCTCTGCCTGGTTCTACCCGCTGCCCGGAACGCTACGCAGGGCAAAAGCGGTTCTCGTCCTTCGTGCTTGCTTTTTCTCAGAAAGAGCCGTGGTGTGCGATTTCGCCGGAAAACGCTTTTTCGGCCGAAAACGTGTACGTTTGCATTTCCCCGCCACAGGGAAGCTGCTAGCCGGGAATTCTCTGCCTGGTTCTACCCGCTGCCCGGAACGCTACGCAGGGCAAAAGCGGTTCTCGTCCTCCGTGCTTGCTTTTTCTCAGAAAGAGCCGTGGTGTTCGTTTTCGCCGGAAAACGCGTTTTCGGCCGAAAACGTGTACGTTTGCACTTCCCCGCCACAGGGAAGCTGCTAGCCGGGAATTCTCTGCCTGGTTCTACCCGCTGCCCGGAACGCTACGCAGGGCAAAAGCGGTTCTCGTCCTCCGTGCTTGCTTTTTCTCAGAAAGAGCCGTGGTGTGCGTTTTCGCCGGAAAACGCGTTTTCGGCCGAAAACGTGTACGTTTGCACTTCCCCGCCACAGGGAAGCTGCTAGCCGGGAATTCTCTGCCTGGTTCTACCCGCTGCCCGGAACGCTACGCAGGGCAAAAGCGGTTCTCGTCCTCCGTGCTTGCTTTTTCTCAGAAAGAGCCGTGGTGTGCGTTTTCGCCGGAAAACGCGTTTTCGGCCGAAAACGTGTACGTTTGCACTTCCCCGCCACAGGGAAGCTGCTAGCCGGGAATTCTCTGCCTGGTTCTACCCGCTGCCCGGAACGCTACGCAGGGCAAAAGCGGTTCTCGTCCTCCGTGCTTGCTTTTTCTCAGAAAGAGCCGTGGTGTGCGTTTTCGCCGGGAAACGCGTTTTCGGCCGAAAACGTGTACGTTTGCACTTCCCCGCCACAGGGAAGCTGCTAGCCGGGAATTCTCTGCCTGGTTCTACCCGCTGCCCGGAACGCTACGCAGGGCAAAAGCGGTTCTCGTCCTCCGTGCTTGCTTTCTCTCAGAAAGAGCCGTGGTGTGCGTTTTCGCCGGAAAACGCGTTTTCGGCCGAAAACGTGTACGTTTGCACTTCCCCGCCACAGGGAAACTGCTAGCCGGGAATTCTCTGCCTGGTTCTACCCGCTGCCCGGAACGCTACGCAGGGCAAAAGTGGTTCTCTTCCTCCGTGCTTGCTTTTTCTCAGAAAGATCCGTGGTGTGCGTTTTCGCCGGAAAACGCGTTTTCGGCCGAAAACGTGTACGTTTGCACTTCCCCGCAACAGGGAAGCTGCTAGCCGGGAATTCTCTGCCTGGTTCTACCCGCTGCCCGGAACGCTACGCAGGGCAAAAGCGGTTCTGGTCCTCCGTGCTTGCTTTCTCTCAGAAAGAGCCGTGGTGTGCGTTTTCGCCGGAAAACGCGTTTTCGGCCGAAAACGTGTACGTTTGCACTTCCCCGCCACAGGGAAGCTGCTAGCCGGGACTTCTCTGCCTGGTTCTACCCGCTGCCCGGAACGCTACGCAGGGCAAAAGCGGTTCTCGTCCTCCGTGCTTGCTTTTTCTCAGAAAGAGCCGTGGTGTGCGATTTCGCCGGAAAACGCTTTTTCGGCCGAAAACGTGTACGTTTGCATTTCCCCGCCACAGGGAAGCTGCTAGCCGGGAATTCTCTGCCTGGTTCTACCCGCTGCCCGGAACGCTACGCAGGGCAAAAGCGGTTCTCGTCCTCCGTGCTTGCTTTTTCTCAGAAAGAGCCGTGGTGTGCGATTTCGCCGGAAAACGCGTTTTCGGCCGAAAACGTGTACGTTTGCACTTCCCCGCCACAGGGAAGCTGCTAGCCGGGAATTCTCTGCCTGGTTCTACCCGCTGCCCGGAACGCTACGCAGGGCAAAAGCGGTTCTCGTCCTCCGTGCTTGCTTTTTCTCAGAAAGAGCCGTGGTGTGCGATTTCGCCGGAAACGTGTTTTCGGCCGAAAACGTGTACATTTGCACTTCCCCGCCACAGGGAAGCTGCTAGCCGGGAATTCTCTGCCTGGTTCTACCCGCTGCCCGGAACGCTACGCAGGGCAAAAGCGGTTCTCGTCCTCCGTGCTTGCTTTTTCTCAGAAAGAGCCGTGGTGTGCGATTTCGCCGGAAAACGTGTTTTGGGACGAAAACGTGTACATTTGCACTTCCCCGCCACAGGGAAGCTGCTAGCCGGGAATTCTCTGCCTGGTTCTACCCGCTGCCCGGAACGCTACGCAGGGCAAAAGCGGTTCTCGTCCTCCGTGCTTGCTTTTTCTCAGAAAGAGCCGTGGTGCGCGTTTTCGCCGGAAAACGCGTTTTCGGCCGAAAACGTGTACGTTTGCACTTCCCCGCCACAGGGAAGCTGCTAGCCGGGAATTCTCTGCCTGGTTCTACCCGCTGCCCGGAACGCTACGCAGGGCAAAAGCGGTTCTCGTCCTCCGTGCTTGCTTTTTCTCAGAAAGAGCCGTGGTGTGCGTTTTCGCCGGAAAACGCGTTTTCGGCCGAAAACGTGTACGTTTGCACTTCCCCGCCACAGGGAAGCTGCTAGCCGGGAATTCTCTGCCTGGTTCTACCCGCTGCCCGGAACGCTACGCAGGGCAAAAGCGGTTCTCGTCCTCCGTGCTTGCTTTTTCTCAGAAAGAGCCGTGGTGTGCGTTTTCGCCGGAAAACGCGTTTTCGGCCGAAAACGGGTACGTTTGCACTTCCCCGCCACAGGGAAGCTGCTAGCCGGGAATTCTCTGCCTGGTTCTACAAGCTGCCCGGAACGCTACGCAGGGCAAAAGCGGTTCTCGTCCTCCGTGCTTGCTTTTTCTCAGAAAGAGCCGTGGTGTGCGTTTTCGCCGGAAAACGCGTTTTCGGCTGAAAACGTGTACGTTTGCACTTCCCCGCCACAGGGAAGCTGCTAGCCGGGAATTCTCTGCCTGGTTCTACCCGCTGCCCGGAACGCTACGCAGGGCAAAAGCGGTTCTCGTCCTCCGTGCTTGCTTTTTCTCAGAAAGAGCCGTGGTGTGCGATTTCGCCGTAAAACGCGTTTTCTGCCGAAAACGTGTACGTTTGCACTTCCCCGCCACAGGGAAGCTGCTAGCCGGGAATTCTCTGCCTGGTTCTACCCGCTGCCCGGAACGCTACCCAGGGCAAAAGCGGTTCTCGTCCTCCGTGCTTGCTTTTTCTCAGAAAGAGCCGTGGTGTGCGATTTCGCCGGAAAACGCGTTTTCTGCCGAAAACGTGTACGTTTGCACTTCCCCGCCACAGGGAAGCTGCTAGCCGGGAATTCTCTGCCTGGTTCTACCCGCTGCCCGGAACGCTACGCAGGGCAAAAGCGGTTCTCGTCCTCCGTGCTTGCTTTTTCTCAGAAAGAGCCGTGGTGTGCGATTTCGCCGGAAAACGTGTTTTCGGCCGAAAACGTGTACGTTTGCACTTCCCCGCCACAGGGAAGCTGCTAGCCGGGAATTCTCTGCCTGGTTCTACCCGCTGCCCGGAACGCTACGCAGGGCAAAAGCGGTTCTCGTCCTCCGTGCTTGCTTTTTCTCAGAAAGAGCCGTGGTGTGCGTTTTCGCCGGAAAACGCGTTTTCGGCCGAAAACGTGTACGTTTGCACTTCCCCGCCACAGGGAAGCTGCTAGCCGGGAATTCTCTGCCTGGTTCTACCCGCTGCCCGGAACGCTACGCAGGGCAAAAGCGGTTCTCGTCCTCCGTGCTTGCTTTTTCTCAGAAAGAGCCGTGGTGTGCGTTTTCGCCGGAAAAAGCGTTTTCGGCCGAAAACGTGTACGTTTGCATTTCCCCGCCACAGGGAAGCTGCTAGCCGGGAATTCTCTGCCTGGTTCTACCCGCTGCCCGGAACGCTACGCAGGGCAAAAGCGGTTCTCGTCCTCCGTGCTTGCTTTTTCTCAGAAAGAGCCGTGGTGTGCGATTTCGCCGGAAAACGCGTTTTCGGCCGAAAACGTGTACGTTTGCACTTCCCCGCCACAGGGAAGCTGCTAGCCGGGAATTCTCTGCCTGGTTCTACCCGCTGCCCGGAACGCTACGCAGGGCAAAAGCGGTTCTCGTCCTCCGTGCTTGCTTTTTCTCAGAAAGAGCCGTGGTGTGCGATTTCGCCGGAAAACGCGTTTTCGGCCGAAAACGTGTACGTTTGCACTTCCCCGCCACAGGGAAGCTGCTAGCCGGGAATTCTCTGCCTGGTTCTACCCGCTGCCCGGAACGCTACGCAGGGCAAAAGCGGTTCTCGTCCTCCGTGCTTGCTTTTTCTCAGAAAGAGCCGTGGTGTGCGTTTTCGCCGGAAAACGAGTTTTCGGCCGAAAACGTGTACGTTTGCACTTCCCTGCCACAGGGAAGCTGCTAGCCGGGAATTCTCTGCCTGGTTCTACCCGCTGCCCGGAACACTACGCAGGGCAAAAGCGGTTCTTGTCCTCCGTGCTTGCTTTTTCTCAGAAAGAGCCGTGGTGTGCGTTTTCGCCGGAAAACGCGTTTTCGGCCGAAAACGTGTACGTTTGCACTTCCCCGCCACAGGGAAGCTGCTAGCCGGGAATTCTCTGCCTGGTTCTACCCGCTGCCCGGAACGCTACGCAGGGCAAAAGCGGTTCTCGTCCTCCGTGCTTGCTTTTTCTCAGAAAGAGCCGTGGTGTGCGTTTTCGCCGGAAAACGCGTTTTCGGCCGGAAACGTGTACGTTTGCACTTCCCCGCCACAGGGAAGCTGCTAGCCGGGAATTCTCTGCCTGGTTCTACCCGCTGCCCGGAACGCTACGCAGGGCAAAAGCGGTTCTCGTCCTCCGTGCTTGCTTTTTCTCAGAAAGAGCCGTGGTGTGCGATTTCGCCGGAAAACGCGTTTTCGGCCGAAAACGTGTACGTTTGCACTTCCCCGCCACAGGGAAGCTGCTAGCCGGGAATTCTCTGCCTGGTTCTACCCGCTGCCCGGAACGCTACGCAGGGCAAAAGCGGTTCTCGTCCTCCGTGCTTGCTTTTTCTCAGAAAGAGCCGTGGTGTGCGTTTTCGCCGGAAAACGCGTTTTCGGCCGGAAACGTGTACGTTTGCACTTCCCCGCCACAGGGAAGCTGCTAGCCGGGAATTCTCTGCCTGGCTCTACACGCTGCCCGGAACGCTATGCAGGGCAAAAGCGGTTCTCGTCCTCCGTGCTTGCTTTTTCTCAGAAAGAGCCGTGGTCTGCGTTTTCGCCGGAAAACGCGTTTTCGGCCGAAAACGTGTACGTTTGCACTTCCCCGCCACAGGGAAGCTGCTAGCCGGGAATTCTCTGCCTGGTTCTACCCGCTGCCCGGAACGCTACGCAGGGCAAAAGCGGTTCTCGTCCTCCGTGCTTGCTTTTTCTCAGAAAGAGCCGTGGTGTGCGATTTCGCCGGAAAACGCGTTTTCGGCCGAAAACGTGTACGTTTGCACTTCCCCGCCACAGGGAAACTGCTAGCCGGGAATTCTCTGCCTGGTTCTACCCGCTGCCCGGAACGCTACGCAGGGTAAAAGCGGTTCTCGTCCTCCGTGCTTGCTTTTTCTCAGAAAGAGCCGTGGTGTGCGATTTCGCCGGAAAACGCGTTTTCGGCCGAAAACGTGTACGTTTGCACTTCCCCGCCACAGGGAAGCTGCTAGCCGGGAATTCTCTGCCTGGTTCTACCCGCTGCCCGGAACGCTACGCAGGGCAAAAGCGGTTCTCGTCCTCCGTGCTTGCTTTTTCTCAGAAAGAGCCGTGGTGTGCGTTTTCGCCGGAAAACGAGTTTTCGGCCGAAAACTTGTACGTTTGCACTTCCCCGCCAAAGGGAAGCTGCTAGCCGGGAATTCTCTGCCTGGTTCTACCCGCTGCCCGGAACGCTACGCAGGGCAAAAGCGGTTCTCGTCCTCCGTGCTTGCTTTTTCTCAGAAAGAGCCGTGGTGTGCGTTTTCGCCGGAAAACGCGTTTTCGGCCGAAAACGTGTACGTTTGCACTTCCCCGCCACAGGGAAGCTGCTAGCCGGGAATTCTCTGCCTGGTTCTACCCGCTGCCCGGAACGCTACGCAGGGCAAAAGCGGTTCTCGTCCTCCGTGCTTGCTTTTTCTCAGAAAGAGCCGTGGTGTGCGTTTTCGCCGGAAAACGAGTTTTCGGCCGAAAACGTGTACGTTTGCACTTCCCTGCCACAGGGAAGCTGCTAGCCGGGAATTCTCTGCCTGGTTCTACCCGCTGCCCGGAACACTACGCAGGGCAAAAGCGGTTCTTGTCCTCCGTGCTTGCTTTTTCTCAGAAAGAGCCGTGGTGTGCGTTTTCGCCGGAAAACGCGTTTTCGGCCGAAAACGTGTACGTTTGCACTTCCCCGCCACAGGGAAGCTGCTAGCCGGGAATTCTCTGCCTGGTTCTACCCGCTGCCCGGAACGCTACGCAGGGCAAAAGCGGTTCTCGTCCTCCGTGCTTGCTTTTTCTCAGAAAGAGCCGTGGTGTGCGTTTTCGCCGGAAAACGCGTTTTCGGCCGGAAACGTGTACGTTTGCACTTCCCCGCCACAGGGAAGCTGCTAGCCGGGAATTCTCTGCCTGGTTCTACCCGCTGCCCGGAACGCTACGCAGGGCAAAAGCGGTTCTCGTCCTCCGTGCTTGCTTTTTCTCAGAAAGAGCCGTGGTGTGTGATTTCGCCGGAAAACGCGTTTTCGGCCGAAAACGTGTACGTTTGCACTTCCCCGCCACAGGGAAGCTGCTAGCCGGGAATTCTCTGCCTGGTTCTACCCGCTGCCCGGAACGCTACGCAGGGCAAAAGCGGTTCTCGTCCTCCGTGCTTGCTTTTTCTCAGAAAGAGCCGTGGGGTGCGTTTTCGCCGGAAAACGCGTTTTCGGCCGGAAACGTGTACGTTTGCACTTCCCCGCCACAGGGAAGCTGCTAGCCGGGAATTCTCTGCCTGGCTCTACCCGCTGCCCGGAACGCTATGCAGGGCAAAAGCGGTTCTCGTCCTCCGTGCTTGCTTTTTCTCAGAAAGAGCCGTGGTGTGCGTTTTCGCCGGAAAACGCGTTTTCGGCCGAAAACGTGTACGTTTGCACTTCCCCGCCACAGGGAAGCTGCTAGCCGGGAATTCTCTGCCTGGTTCTACCCGCTGCCCGGAACGCTACGCAGGGCAAAAGCGGTTCTCGTCCTCCGTGCTTGCTTTTTCTCAGAAAGAGCCGTGGTGTGCGTTTTGGCCGGAAAACGCGTTTTCGGCCGAAAACGTGTACGTTTGCACTTCCCCGCCACAGGGAAGCTGCTAGCCGGGAATTCTCTGCCTGGTTCTACCCGCTGCCCGGAACGCTACGCAGGGCAAAAGCGGTTCTCGTCCTCCGTGCTTGCTTTTTCTCAGAAAGAGCCGTGGTGTGCGATTTCGCCGGAAAACGCGTTTTCGGCCGAAAACGTGTACGTTTGCACTTCCCCGCCACAGGGAAGCTGCTAGCCGGGAATTCTCTGCCTGGTTCTACCCGCTGCCCGGAACGCTACGCAGGGCAAAAGCGGTTCTCGTCCTCCGTGCTTGCTTTTTCTCAGAAAGAGCCGTGGTGTGCGTTTTCGCCGGAAAACGAGTTTTCGGCCGAAAACGTGTACGTTTGCACTTCCCTGCCACAGGGAAGCTGCTAGCCGGGAATTCTCTGCCTGGTTCTACCCGCTGCCCGGAACACTACGCAGGGCAAAAGCGGTTCTTGTCCTCCGTGCTTGCTTTTTCTCAGAAAGAGCCGTGGTGTGCGTTTTCGCCGGAAAACGCGTTTTCGGCCGAAAACGTGTACGTTTGCACTTCCCCGCCACAGGGAAGCTGCTAGCCGGGAATTCTCTGCCTGGTTCTACCCGCTGCCCGGAACGCTACGCAGGGCAAAAGCGGTTCTCGTCCTCCGTGCTTGCTTTTTCTCAGAAAGAGCCGTGGTGTGCGTTTTCGCCGGAAAACGCGTTTTCGGCCGGAAACGTGTACGTTTGCACTTCCCCGCCACAGGGAAGCTGCTAGCCGGGAATTCTCTGCCTGGTTCTACCCGCTGCCCGGAACGCTACGCAGGGCAAAAGCGGTTCTCGTCCTCCGTGCTTGCTTTTTCTCAGAAAGAGCCGTGGTGTGCGATTTCGCCGGAAAACGCGTTTTCGGCCGAAAACGTGTACGTTTGCACTTCCCCGCCACAGGGAAGCTGCTAGCCGGGAATTCTCTGCCTGGTTCTACCCGCTGCCCGGAACGCTACGCAGGGCAAAAGCGGTTCTCGTCCTCCGTGCTTGCTTTTTCTCAGAAAGAGCCGTGGTGTGCGTTTTCGCCGGAAAACGCGTTTTCGGCCGGAAACGTGTACGTTTGCACTTCCCCGCCACAGGGAAGCTGCTAGCCGGGAATTCTCTGCCTGGCTCTACACGCTGCCCGGAACGCTATGCAGGGCAAAAGCGGTTCTCGTCCTCCGTGCTTGCTTTTTCTCAGAAAGAGCCATGGTCTGCGTTTTCGCCGGAAAACGCGTTTTCGGCCGAAAACGTGTACGTTTGCACTTCCCCGCCACAGGGAAGCTGCTAGCCGGGAATTCTCTGCCTGGTTCTACCCGCTGCCCGGAACGCTACGCAGGGCAAAAGCGGTTCTCGTCCTCCGTGCTTGCTTTTTCTCAGAAAGAGCCGTGGTGTGCGATTTCGCCGGAAAACGCGTTTTCGGCCGAAAACGTGTACGTTTGCACTTCCCCGCCACAGGGAAACTGCTAGCCGGGAATTTTCTGCCTGGTTCTACCCGCTGCCCGGAACGCTACGCAGGGTAAAAGCGGTTCTCGTCCTCCGTGCTTGCTTTTTCTCAGAAAGAGCCGTGGTGTGCGATTTCGCCGGAAAACGCGTTTTCGGCCGAAAACGTGTACGTTTGCACTTCCCCGCCACAGGGAAGCTGCTAGCCGGGAATTCTCTGCCTGGTTCTACCCGCTGCCCGGAACGCTACGCAGGGCAAAAGCGGTTCTCGTCCTCCGTGCTTGCTTTTTCTCAGAAAGAGCCGTGGTGTGCGTTTTCGCCGGAAAACGAGTTTTCGGCCGAAAACTTGTACGTTTGCACTTCCCCGCCAAAGGGAAGCTGCTAGCCGGGAATTCTCTGCCTGGTTCTACCCGCTGCCCGGAACGCTACGCAGGGCAAAAGCGGTTCTCGTCCTCCGTGCTTGCTTTTTCTCAGAAAGAGCCGTGGTGTGCGTTTTCGCCGGAAAACGCGTTTTCGGCCGAAAACGTGTACGTTTGCACTTCCCCGCCACAGGGAAGCTGCTAGCCGGGAATTCTCTGCCTGGTTCTACCCGCTGCCCGGAACGCTACGCAGGGCAAAAGCGGTTCTCGTCCTCCGTGCTTGCTTTTTCTCAGAAAGAGCCGTGGTGTGCGTTTTCGCCGGAAAACGCGTTTTCGGCCGAAAACGTGTACGTTTGCATTTCCCCGCCACAGGGAAGCTGCTAGCCGGGAATTCTCTGCCTGGTTCTACCCGCTGCCCGGAACGCTACGCAGGGCAAAAGCGGTTCTCGTCCTCCGTGCTTGCTTTTTCTCAGAAAGAGCCGTGGTGTGCGATTTCGCCGGAAAACGCGTTTTCGGCCGAAAACGTGTACGTTTGCACTTCCCCGCCACAGGGAAGCTGCTAGCCGGGAATTCTCTGCCTGGTTCTACCCGCTGCCCGGAACGCTACGCAGGGCAAAAGCGGTTCTCGTCCTCCGTGCTTGCTTTTTCTCAGAAAGAGACGTGGTGTGCGTTTTCGCCGGAAAACGCGTTTTCGGCCGAAAACGTGTAAGTTTGCACTTCCCCGCCACAGGGAAGCTGCTAGCCGGGAATTCTCTGCCTGGTTCTACCCGCTGCCCGGAACGCTACGCAGGGCAAAAGCGGTTCTCGTCCTCCGTGCTTGCTTTTTCTCAGAGAGAGCCGTGGTGTGCGTTTTCGCCGGAAAACGCATTTTCGGCCGAAAACGTGTACGTTTGCATTTCCCCGCCACAGGGAAGCTGCTAGCCGGGAATTCTCTGCCTGGTTCTACCCGCTGCCCGGAACGTTACGCAGGGCAAAAGCGGTTCTCGTCCTTCGTGCTTGCTTTTTCTCAGAAAGAGCCGTGGTGTGCGAATTCGCCGGAAAACGCTTTTTCGGCCGAAAACGTGTACGTTTGCATTTCCCCGCCACAGGGAAGCTGCTAGCCGGGAATTCTCTGCCTGGTTCTACCCGCTGCCCGGAACGCTACGCAGGGCAAAAGCGGTTCTCGTCCTCCGTGCTTGCTTTTTCTCAGAAAGAGCCGTGGTGTGCGATTTCGCCGGAAAACGCGTTTTTGGCCGAAAACGTGTAAGTTTGCACTTCCCCGCCACAGGGAAGCTGCTAGCCGGGAATTCTCTGCCTGGTTCTACCCGCTGCCCGGAACGCTACGCAGGGCAAAAGCGGTTCTCGTCCTCCGTGCTTGCTTTTTCTCAGAAAGAGCCTTGGTGTGCGATTTCGCCGGAAAACGCGTTTTCGGCCGAAAACGTGTACGTTTGCACTTCCCCGCCACAGGGAAGCTGCTAGCCGGGAATTCTCTGCCTGGTTCTACCCGCTGCCCGGAACGCTACGCAGGGCAAAAGCGGTTCTCGTCCTCCATGCTTGCTTTTTCTCAGAAAGAGCCGTGGTATGCGTTTTCGCCGGAAAACGCGTTTTCGGCCGAAAACGTGTACGTTTGCACTTCCCCGCCACAGGGAAGCTGCTAGCCGGGAATTCTCTGCCTGGTTCTACCCGCTGCCCTGAACGCTACGCAGGGCAAAAGCGGTTCTCGTCCTCCGTGCTTGCTTTTTCTCAGAAAGAGCCGTGGTGTGCGATTTCGCCGGAAAACGCGTTTTCGGCCGAAAACGTGTACGTTTGCACTTCCCCGCCACAGGGAAGCTGCTAGCCGGGAATTCTCTGCCTGGTTCTACCCGCTGCCCGGAACGCTACGCAGGGCAAAAGCGGTTCTCGTCCTTCGTGCTTGCTTTTTCTCAGAAAGAGCCGTGGTGTGCGATTTCGCCGGAAAACGCTTTTTCGGCCGAAAACGTGTACGTTTGCACTTCCCCGCCACAGGGAAGTTGCTAGCCGGGAATTCTCTGCCTGGTTCTACCCGCTGCCCGGAATGCTACGCAGGGCAAAAGCGGTTCTCGTGCTTGCTTTTTCTCAGAAAGAGCCGTGGTGTGCGTTTTCGCCGGAAAACGCGTTTTCGGCCGAAAACGTGTACGTTTGCACTTCCCCGCCACAGGGAAGCTGCTAGCCGGGAATTCTCTGCCTGGTTCTACCCGCTGCCCGGAACGCTACGCAGGGCAAAAGCGGTTCTCGTCCTCCGTGCTTGCTTTTTCTCAGAAAGAGCCATGGTGTGCGTTTTAGCCGGAAAACGCGTTTTCGGCCGAAAACGTGTACGTTTGCACTTCCCCGCCACAGGGAAGCTGCTAGCCGGGAATTCTCTGCCTGGTTCTACAAGCTGCCCGGAACGCTACGCAGGGCAAAAGCGGTTCTCGTCCTCCGTGCTTGCTTTTTCTCAGAAAGATCCGTGGTGTGCGTTTTCGCCGGAAAACGCGTTTTCGGCCGAAAACGTGTACGTTTGCACTTCCCCGCCACAGCGAAGCTGCTAGCCGGGAATTCTCTGCCTTGTTCTACCCGCTGCCCGGAACGCTACGCAGGGCAAAAGCGGTTCTCGTCCTCCGTGCTTGCTTTTTCTCAGAAAGAGCCGTGGTGTGCGTTTTCGCCGGAAAACGCGTTTTCGGCCGAAAACGTGTACGTTTGCACTTCCCCGCCACAGGGAAGCTGCTAGCCGGGAATTATCTGCCTGGTTCTACCCGCTGCCCGGAACGCTACGCAGGGCAAAAGCGGTTCTCGTCCTCCGTGCTTGCTTTTTCTCAGAAAGAGCCGTGGTGTGCGTTTTCGCCGGAAAACGCGTTTTCGGCCGAAAACGTGTACGTTTGCATTTCCCCGCCACAGGGAAGCTGCTAGCCGGGAATTCTCTGCCTGGTTCTACCCGCTGCCCGGAACGCTACGCAGGGCAAAAGCGGTTCTCGTCCTCCGTGCTTGCTTTTTCTCAGAAAGAGCCGTGGTGTGCGATTTCGCCGGAAAACGCGTTTTCGGCCGAAAACGTGTACGTTTGCACTTCCCCGCCACAGGGAAGCTGCTAGCCGGGAATTCTCTGCCTGGTTCTACCCGCTGCCCGGAACGCTACGCAGGGCAAAAGCGGTTCTCGTCCTCCGTGCTTGCTTTTTCTCAGAAAGAGCCGTGGTGTGCGTTTTCGCCGGAAAACGCGTTTTCGGCCGAAAACGTGTACGTTTGCACTTCCCCGCCACAGGGAAGCTGCTAGCCGGGAATTCTCTGCCTGGTTCTACCCGCTGCCCGGAACGCTACGCAGGGCAAAAGCGGTTCTCGTCCTCCGTGCTTGCTTTTTCTCAGAAAGAGCCGTGGTGTGCGATTTCGCCGGAAAACGCGTTTTCGGCCGAAAACGTGTACGTTTGCACTTCCCCGCCACAGGGAAGCTGCTAGCCGGGAATTCTCTGCCTGGTTCTACCCGCTGCCCGGAACGCTACGCAGGGCAAAAGCGGTTCTCGTCCTTCGTGCTTGCTTTTTCTCAGAAAGAGCCGTGGTGTGCGATTTCGCCGGAAAACGCTTTTTCGGCCGAAAACGTGTACGTTTGCACTTCCCCGCCACAGGGAAGTTGCTAGCCGGGAATTCTCTGCCTGGTTCTACCCGCTGCCCGGAATGCTACGCAGGGCAAAAGCGGTTCTCGTCCTCCGTGCTTGCTTTTTCTCAGAAAGAGCCGTGGTGTGCGTTTTCGCCGGAAAACGCGTTTTCGGCCGAAAACGTGTACGTTTGCACTTCCCCGCCACAGGGAAGCTGCTAGCCGGGAATTCTCTGCCTGGTTCTACCCGCTGCCCGGAACGCTACGCAGGGCAAAAGCGGTTCTCGTCCTCCGTGCTTGCTTTTTCTCAGAAAGAGCCATGGTGTGCGTTTTAGCCGGAAAACGCGTTTTCGGCCGAAAACGTGTACGTTTGCACTTCCCCGCCACAGGGAAGCTGCTAGCCGGGAATTCTCTGCCTGGTTCTACAAGCTGCCCGGAACGCTACGCAGGGCAAAAGCGGTTCTCGTCCTCCGTGCTTGCTTTTTCTCAGAAAGATCCGTGGTGTGCGTTTTCGCCGGAAAACGCGTTTTCGGCCGAAAACGTGTACGTTTGCACTTCCCCGCCACAGCGAAGCTGCTAGCCGGGAATTCTCTGCCTTGTTCTACCCGCTGCCCGGAACGCTACGCAGGGCAAAAGCGGTTCTCGTCCTCCGTGCTTGCTTTTTCTCAGAAAGAGCCGTGGTGTGCGTTTTCGCCGGAAAACGCGTTTTCGGCCGAAAACGTGTACGTTTGCACTTCCCCGCCACAGGGAAGCTGCTAGCCGGGAATTCTCTGCCTGGTTCTACCCGCTGCCCGGAACGCTACGCAGGGCAAAAGCGGTTCTCGTCCTCCGTGCTTGCTTTTTCTCAGAAAGAGCCGTGGTGTGCGTTTTCGCCGGAAAACGCGTTTTCGGCCGAAAACGTGTACGTTTGCATTTCCCCGCCACAGGGAAGCTGCTAGCCGGGAATTCTCTGCCTGGTTCTACCCGCTGCCCGGAACGCTACGCAGGGCAAAAGCGGTTCTCGTCCTCCGTGCTTGCTTTTTCTCAGAAAGAGCCGTGGTGTGCGATTTCGCCGGAAAACGCGTTTTCGGCCGAAAACGTGTACGTTTGCACTTCCCCGCCACAGGGAAGCTGCTAGCCAGGAATTCTCTGCCTGGTTCTACCCGCTGCCCGGAACGCTACGCAGGGCAAAAGCGGTTCTCGTCCTCCGTGCTTGCTTTTTCTCAGAAAGAGCCGTGGTGTGCGATTTCGCCGGAAAACGCGTTTTCGGCCGAAAACGTGTACGTTTGCACTTCCCCGCCACAGGGAAGCTGCTAGCCGGGAATTCTCTGCCTGGTTCTACCCGCTGCCCGGAACGCTACGCAGGGCAAAAGCGGTTCTCGTCCTCCGTGCTTGCTTTTTCTCAGAAAGAGCCGTGGTGTGCGATTTCGCCGGAAAACGCTTTTTCGGCCGAAAACGTGTACGTTTGCATTTCCCCGCCACAGGGAAGCTGCTAGCCGGGAATTCTCTGCCTGGTTCTACCCGCTGCCCGGAACGCTACGCAGGGCAAAAGCGGTTCTCGTCCTCCGTGCTTGCTTTTTCTCAGAAAGAGCCGTGGTGTGCGTTTTCGCCGGAAAACGCGTTTTCGGCCGAAAACGTGTACGTTGCACTTGCCCGCCACAGGGAAGCTGCTAGCCGGGAATTCTCTGCCTGGTTCTACAAGCTGCCCGGAACGCTACGCAGGGCAAAAGCGGTTCTCGTCCTCCGTGCTTGCTTTTTCTCAGAAAGAGCCATGGTGTGCGTTTTCGCCGGAAAACGCGTTTTCGGCCGAAAACGTGTACGTTTGCACTTCCCCGCCACAGGGAAGCTGCTAGCCGGGAATTCTCTGCCTGGTTCTACCCGCTGCCCGGAACGCTACGCAGGGCAAAAGCGGTTCTCGTCCTCCGTGCTTGCTTTTACTCAGAAAGAGCCGAGGTGTGCGATTTCGCCGGAAAACGCTTTTTCGGCCGAAAACGTGTACGTTTGCATTTCCCCGCCACAGGGAAGCTGCTAGCCGGGAATTCTCTGCCTGGTTCTACAAGCTGCCCGGAACGCTACGCAGGGCAAAAGCGGTTCTCGTCCTCCGTGCTTGCTTTTTCTCAGAAAGAGCCGTGGTGTGCGTTTTCGCCGGAAAACGCGTTTTCGGCAGAAAACGTGTACGTTTGCACTTCCCCGCCACAGGGAAGCTGCTAGCCGGGAATTCTCTGCCTTGTTCTACCCGCTGCCCGGAACGCTACGCAGGGCAAAAGCGGTTCTCGTCCTCCGTGCTTGCTTTTTCTCAGAAAGAGCCGTGGTGTGCGTTTTCGCCGGAAAACGCGTTTTCGGCCGAAAACGTGTACGTTTGCACTTCCCCGCCACAGGGAAGCTGCTAGCCGGGAATTATCTGCCTGGTTCTACCCGCTGCCCGGAACGCTACGCAGGGCAAAAGCGGTTCTCGTCCTCCGTGCTTGCTTTTTCTCAGAAAGAGCCGTGGTGTGCGTTTTCGCCGGAAAACGCGTTTTCGGCCGAAAACGTGTACGTTTGCATTTCCCCGCCACAGGGAAGCTGCTAGCCGGGAATTCTCTGCCTGGTTCTACCCGCTGCCCGGAACGCTACGCAGGGCAAAAGCGGTTCTCGTCCTCCGTGCTTGCTTTTTCTCAGAAAGAGCCGTGGTGTGCGATTTCGCCAGAAAACGCTTTTTCGGCCGAAAACGTGTACGTTTGCATTTCCCCGCCACAGGGAAGTTGCTAGCCGGGAATTCTCTGCCTGGTTCTACCCGCTGCCCGGAACGCTACGCAGGGCAAAAGCGGTTCTCGTCCTCCGTGCTTGCTTTTTCTCAGAAAGAGCCGTGGTGTGCGATTTCGCCGGAAAATGCGTTTTCGGCCGAAAACGTGTACGTTTGCACTTCCCCGCCACAGGGAAGCTGCTAGCCGGGAATTCTCTGCCTGGTTCTACCCGCTGCCCGGAACGCTACGCAGGGCAAAAGCGCTTCTCGTCCTCCGTGCTTGCTTTTTCTCAGAAAGAGCTGTGGTGTGCGTTTTCGCCGGAAAACGCGTTTTCGGCCGAAAACGTGTACGTTTGCATTTCCCCGCCACAGGGAAGCTGCTAGCCGGGAATTCTCTGCCTGGTTCTACCCGCTGCCCGGAACGCTACGCAGGGCAAAAGCGGTTCTCGTCCTCCGTGCTTGCTTTTTCTCAGAAAGAGCCGTGGTGTGCGATTTCGCCGGAAAACGCGTTTTGGGCCGAAAACGTGTACGTTTGCACTTCCCCGCCACAGGGAAGCTGCTAGCCGGGAATTCTCTGCCTGGTTCTACCCGCTGCCCGGAACGTTACGCAGGGCAAAAGCGGTTCTCGTCATCCGTGCTTGCTTTTTCTCAGAAAGAGCCGTGGTGTGCGTTTTCGCCGGAAAACGCGTTTTCGGCCGAAAACGTGTACGTTTGCACTTCCCCGCCACAGGGAAGCTGCTAGCCGGGAATTCTCTGCCTGGTTCTACCCGCTGCCCGGAACGCTACGCAGGGCAAAAGCGGTTCTCGTCCTCCGTGCTTGCTTTTTCTCAGAAAGAGCCGTGGTGTGCGATTTCGCCGGAAAACGCTTTTTCGGCCGAAAACGTGTACGTTTGCATTTCCCCGCCACAGGGAAGCTGCTAGCCGGGAATTCTCTGCCTGGTTCTACCCGCTGCCCGGAACGCTACGCAGGGCAAAAGCGGTTCTCGTCCTCCGTGCTTGCTTTTTCTCAGAAAGAGCCGTGGTGTGCGTTTTGGCCGGAAAACGCGTTTTCGGCCGAAAACGTGTACGTTTGCACTTCCCCGCCACAGGGAAGCTGCTAGCCGGGAATTCTCTGCCTGGTTCTACCCGCTGCCCGGAACGCTACGCAGGGCAAAATCGCTTCTCGTCCTCCGTGCTTGCTTTTTCTCAGAAAGAGCCGTGGTGTGCGTTTTCGCCGGAAAACGCGTTTTCGGCCGAAAACGTGTACGTTGCACTTGCCCGCCACAGGGAAGCTGCTAGCCGGGAATTCTCTGCCTGGTTCTACAAGCTGCCCGGAACGCTACGCAGGGCAAAAGCGGTTCTCGTCCTCCGTGCTTGCTTTTTCTCAGAAAGAGCCATGGTGTGCGTTTTCGCCGGAAAACGCGTTTTCGGCCGAAAACGTGTACGTTTGCACTTCCCCGCCACAGGGAAGCTGCTAGCCGGGAATTCTCTGCCTGGTTCTACCCGCTGCCCGGAACGCTACGCAGGGCAAAAGCGGTTCTCGTCCTCCGTTCTTGCTTTTATTCAGAAAGAGCCGAGGTGTGCGATTTCGCCGGAAAACGCTTTTTCGGCCGAAAACGTGTACGTTTGCATTTCCCCGCCACAGGGAAGCTGCTAGCCGGGAATTCTCTGCCTGGTTCTACCCGCTGCCCGGAACGCTACGCAGGGCAAAAGCGGTTCTCGTCCTCCGTGCTTGCTTTTTCTCAGAAAGAGCCGTGGTGTGCGTTTTCGCCGGAAAACGCGTTTTCGGCCGAAAACGTGTACGTTTGCACTTCCCCGCCACAGGGAAGCTGCTAGCCGGGAATTCTCTGCCTGGTTCTACCCGCTGCCCGGAACGCTACGCAGGGCAAAAGCGGTTCTCGTCCTCCGTGCTTGCTTTTTCTCAGAAAGAGCCGTGGTGTGCGTTTTCGCCGGAAAACGCGTTTTCGGCCGAAAACGTGTACGTTTGCACTTCCCCGCCACAGGGAAGCTGCTAGCCGGGAATTCTCTGCCTGGTTCTACCCGCTGCCCGGAACGCTACGCAGGGCAAAAGCGGTTCTCGTCCTCCGTGCTTGCTTTTTCTCAGAAAGAGCCGTGGTGTGCGTTTTCGCCGGAAAACGCGTTTTCGGCCGAAAACGTGTACGTTTGCACTTCCCCGCCACAGGGAAGCTGCTAGCCGGGAATTCTCTGCCTGGTTCTACCCGCTGCCCGGAACGCTACGCAGGGCAAAAGCGGTTCTCGTCCTCCGTGCTTGCTTTTTCTCAGAAAGAGCCGTGGTGTGCGTTTTCGCCGGAAAACGCGTTTTCGGCCGAAAACGTGTACGTTTGAACTTCCCCGCCACAGGGAAGCTGCTAGCCGGGAATTCTCTGCCTGGTTCTACCCGCTGCCCGGAACGCTACGCAGGGCAAAAGCGGTTCTCGTCCTCCGTGCTTGCTTTTTCTCAGAAAGAGCCGTGGTGTGCGATTTCGCCGGAAAACGCGTTTTCGGCCGAAAACGTGTACGTTTGCACTTCCCCGCCACAGGGAAGCTGCTAGCCGGGAATTCTCTGCCTGGTTCTACCCGCTGCCCGGAACGCTACGCAGGGCAAAAGCGCTTCTCGTCCTCCGTGCTTGCTTTTTCTCAGAAAGAGCCGTGGTGTGCGTTTTCGCCGGAAAACGCGTTTTCGGCCGAAAACGTGTACGTTTGCACTTCCCCGCCACAGGGAAGCTGCTAGCCGGGAATTCTCTGCCTGGTTCTACCCGCTGCCCGGAACGCTACGCAGGGCAAAAGCGGTTCTCGTCCTCCGTTCTTGCTTTTATTCAGAAAGAGCCGAGGTGTGCGATTTCGCCGGAAAACGCTTTTTCGGCCGAAAACGTGTACGTTTGCATTTCCCCGCCACAGGGAAGCTGCTAGCCGGGAATTCTCTGCCTGGTTCTACCCGCTGCCCGGAACGCTACGCAGGGCAAAAGCGGTTCTCGTCCTCCGTGCTTGCTTTTTCTCAGAAAGAGCCGTGGTGTGCGATTTCGCCGGAAAACGCGTTTTCGGCCGAAAACGTGTACGTTTGCATTTCCCCGCCACAGGGAAGCTGCTAGCCGGGAATTCTCTGCCTGGTTCTACCCGCTGCCCGGAACGCTACGCAGGGCAAAAGCGGTTCTCGTCCTCCGTGCTTGCTTTTTCTCAGAAAGAGCCGTGGTGTGCGTTTTCGCCGGAAAACGCGTTTTCGGCCGAAAACGTGTACGTTTGCACTTCCCCGCCACAGGGAAGCTGCTAGCCGGGAATTCTCTGCCTGGTTCTACAAGCTGCCCGGAACGCTACGCAGGGCAAAAGCGGTTCTCGTCCTCCGTGCTTGCTTTTTCTCAGAAAGAGCCGTGGTGTGCGATTTCGCCGGAAAACGCGTTTTCGGCCGAAAACGTGTTCGTTTGCACTTCCCCGCCACAGGGAAGCTGCTAGCCGGGAATTCTCTGCCTGGTTCTACCCGCTGCCCGGAACGCTACGCAGGGCAAAAGCGGTTCTCGTCCTCCGTGCTTGCTTTTTCTCAGAAAGAGCCGTGGTGTGCGTTTTCGCCGGAAAACGCGTTTTCGGCCGAAAACGTGTACGTTTGCACTTCCCCGCCACAGGGAAGCTGCTAGCCGGGAATTCTCTGCCTGGTTCTACCCGCTGCCCGGAACGCTACGCAGGGCAAAAGCGGTTCTCGTCCTCCGTGCTTGCTTTTTCTCAGAAAGAGCCGTGGTGTGCGTTTTCGCCGGAAAACGCGTTTTCGGCCGAAAACGTGTACGTTTGCACTTCCCCGCCACAGGGAAGCTGCTAGCCGGGAATTCTCTGCCTGGTTCTACCCGCTGCCCGGAACGCTACGCAGGGCAAAAGCGGTTCTCGTCCTCCGTGCTTGCTTTTTCTCAGAAAGAGCCGTGGTGTGCGTTTTCGCCGGAAAACGCGTTTTCGGCCGAAAACGTGTACGTTTGCACTTCCCCGCCACAGGGAAGCTGCTAGCCGGGAATTCTCTGCCTGGTTCTACCCGCTGCCCGGAACGCTACGCAGGGCAAAAGCGGTTCTCGTCCTCCGTGCTTGCTTTTTCTCAGAAAGAGCCGTGGTGTGCGATTTCGCCGGAAAACGCGTTTTCGGCCGAAAACGTGTACGTTTGCACTTCCCCGCCACAGGGAAGCTGCTAGCCGGGAATTCTCTGCCTGGTTCTACCCGCTGCCCGGAACGCTACGCAGGGCAAAAGCGCTTCTCGTCCTCCGTGCTTGCTTTTTCTCAGAAAGAGCCGTGGTGTGCGTTTTCGCCGGAAAACGCGTTTTCGGCCGAAAACGTGTACGTTTGCACTTCCCCGCCACAGGGAAGCTGCTAGCCGGGAATTCTCTGCCTGGTTCTACCCGCTGCCCGGAACGCTACGCAGGGCAAAAGCGGTTCTCGTCCTCCGTGCTTGCTTTTTCTCAGAAAGAGCCGTGGTGTGCGATTTCGCCGGAAAACGCGTTTTCGGCCGAAAACGTGTACGTTTGCACTTCCCCGCCACAGGGAAGCTGCTAGCCGGGAATTCTCTGCCTGGTTCTACCCGCTGCCCGGAACGCTACGCAGGGCAAAAGCGGTTCTCGTCCTCCGTGCTTGCTTTTTCTCAGAAAGAGCCGTGGTGTGAGTTTTCGCCGGAAAACGCGTTTTCGGCCGAAAACGTGTACGTTTGCACTTCCCCGCCACAGGGAAGCTGCTAGCCGGGAATTCTCTGCCTGGTTCTACCCGCTGCCCGGAACGCTACGCAGGGCAAAAGCGGTTCTCGTCCTCCGTGCTTGCTTTTTCTCAGAAAGAGCCGTGGTGTGCGTTTTCGCCGGAAAACGCGTTTTCGGCCGAAAACGTGTGCGTTTGCACTTCCCCGCCACAGGGAAGCTGCTAGCCGGGAATTCTCTGCCTGGTTCTACCCGCTGCCCGGAACGCTACGCAGGGCAAAAGCGGTTCTCGTCCTCCGTGCTTGCTTTTTCTCAGAAAGAGCCGTGGTGTGCGTTTTCACCGGAAAACTCGTTTTCGGCCGAAAACGTGTACGTTTGCACTTCCCCGCCACAGGGAAGCTGCTAGCCGGGAATTCTCTGCCTGGTTCTACCCGCTGCCCGGAACGCTACGCAGGGCAAAAGCGGTTCTCGTCCTCCGTGCTTGCTTTTTCTCAGAAAGAGCCGTGGTGTGCGTTTTCGCCGGAAAACGCGTTTTCGGCCGAAAACGTGTACGTTTGCACTTCCCCGCCACAGGGAAGCTGCTAGCCGGGAATTCTCTGCCTGGTTCTACCCGCTGCCCGGAACGCTACGCAGGGCAAAAGCGGTTCTCGTCCTCCGTGCTTGCTTTTTCTCAGAAAGAGCCGTGGTGTGCGTTTTCGCCGGAAAACGCGTTTTCGGCCGAAAACGTGTACGTTTGCACTTCCCCGCCACAGGGAAGCTGCTAGCCGGGAATTCTCTGCCTGGTTCTACAAGCTGCCCGGAACGCTACGCAGGGCAAAAGCGGTTCTCGTCCTCCGTGCTTGCTTTTTCTCAGAAAGAGCCGTGGTGTGCGTTTTCGCCGGAAAACGCGTTTTCGGCCGAAAACGTGTACGTTTGCACTTCCCCGCCACAGGGAAGCTGCTAGCCGGGAATTCTCTGCCTGGTTCTACCCGCTGCCCGGAACGCTACGCAGGGCAAAAGCGGTTCTCGTCCTCCGTGCTTGCTTTTTCTCAGAAAGAGCCGTGGTGTGCGTTTTCGCCGGAAAACGCGTTTTCGGCCGAAAACGTGTACGTTTGCACTTCCCCGCCACAGGGAAGCTGCTAGCCGGGAATTCTCTGCCTGGTTCTACCCGCTGCCCGGAACGCTACGCAGGGCAAAAGCGCTTCTCGTCCTCCGTGCTTGCTTTTTCTCAGAAAGAGCCGTGGTGTGCGTTTTCGCCGGAAAACGCGTTTTCGGCCGAAAACGTGTACGTTTGCACTTCCCCGCCACAGGGAAGCTGCTAGCCGGGAATTCTCTGCCTGGTTCTACCCGCTGCCCGGAACGCTACGCAGGGCAAAAGCGGTTCTCGTCCTCCGTGCTTGCTTTTTCTCAGAAAGAGCCGTGGTGTGCGATTTCGCCGGAAAACGCGTTTTCGGCCGAAAACGTGTACGTTTGCACTTCCCCGCCACAGGGAAGCTGCTAGCCGGGAATTCTCTGCCTGGTTCTACCCGCTGCCCGGAACGCTACGCAGGGCAAAAGCGGTTCTCGTCCTCCGTGCTTGCTTTTTCTCAGAAAGAGCCGTGGTGTGAGTTTTCGCCGGAAAACGCGTTTTCGGCCGAAAACGTGTACGTTTGCACTTCCCCGCCACAGGGAAGCTGCTAGCCGGGAATTCTCTGCCTGGTTCTACCCGCTGCCCGGAACGCTACGCAGGGCAAAAGCGGTTCTCGTCCTCCGTGCTTGCTTTTTCTCAGAAAGAGCCGTGGTGTGCGTTTTCGCCGGAAAACGCGTTTTCGGCCGAAAACGTGTGCGTTTGCACTTCCCCGCCACAGGGAAGCTGCTAGCCGGGAATTCTCTGCCTGGTTCTACCCGCTGCCCGGAACGCTACGCAGGGCAAAAGCGGTTCTCGTCCTCCGTGCTTGCTTTTTCTCAGAAAGAGCCGTGGTGTGCGTTTTCACCGGAAAACTCGTTTTCGGCCGAAAACGTGTACGTTTGCACTTCCCCGCCACAGGGAAGCTGCTAGCCGGGAATTCTCTGCCTGGTTCTACCCGCTGCCCGGAACGCTACGCAGGGCAAAAGCGGTTCTCGTCCTCCGTGCTTGCTTTTTCTCAGAAAGAGCCGTGGTGTGCGTTTTCGCCGGAAAACGCGTTTTCGGCCGAAAACGTGTACGTTTGCACTTCCCCGCCACAGGGAAGCTGCTAGCCGGGAATTCTCTGCCTGGTTCTACCCGCTGCCCGGAACGCTACGCAGGGCAAAAGCGGTTCTCGTCCTCCGTGCTTGCTTTTTCTCAGAAAGAGCCGTGGTGTGCGTTTTCGCCGGAAAACGCGTTTTCGGCCGAAAACGTGTACGTTTGCACTTCCCCGCCACAGGGAAGCTGCTAGCCGGGAATTCTCTGCCTGGTTCTACAAGCTGCCCGGAACGCTACGCAGGGCAAAAGCGGTTCTCGTCCTCCGTGCTTGCTTTTTCTCAGAAAGAGCCGTGGTGTGCGTTTTCGCCGGAAAACGCGTTTTCGGCCGAAAACGTGTACGTTTGCACTTCCCCGCCACAGGGAAGCTGCTAGCCGGGAATTCTCTGCCTGGTTCTACCCGCTGCCCGGAACGCTACGCAGGGCAAAAGCGGTTCTCGTCCTCCGTGCTTGCTTTTTCTCAGAAAGAGCCGTGGTGTGCGTTTTCGCCGGAAAACGCGTTTTCGGCCGAAAACGTGTACGTTTGCACTTCCCCGCCACAGGGAAGCTGCTAGCCGGGAATTCTCTGCCTGGTTCTACCCGCTGCCCGGAACGCTACGCAGGGCAAAAGCGGTTCTCGTCCTCCGTGCTTGCTTTTTCTCAGAAAGAGCCGTGGTGTGCGTTTTCGCCGGAAAACGCGTTTTCGGCCGAAAACGTGTACGTTTGCACTTCCCCGCCACAGGGAAGCTGCTAGCCGGGAATTCTCTGCCTGGTTCTACCCGCTGCCCGGAACGCTACGCAGGGCAAAAGCGGTTCTCGTCCTCCGTGCTTGCTTTTTCTCAGAAAGAGCCGTGGTGTGCGTTTTCGCCGGAAAACGCGTTTTCGGCCGAAAACGTGTACGTTTGCACTTCCCCGCCACAGGGAAGCTGCTAGCCGGGAATTCTCTGCCTGGTTCTACCCGCCGCCCGGAACGCTACGCAGGGCAAAAGCGGTTCTCGTCCTCCGTGCTTGCTTTTTCTCAGAAAGAGCCGTGGTGTGCGTTTTCGCCGGAAAACGCGTTTTCGGCCGAAAACGTGTACGTTTGCACTTCCCCGCCACAGGGAAGCTGCTAGCCGGGAATTCTCTGCCTGGTTCTACCCGCTGCCCGGAACGCTACGCAGGGCAAAAGCGGTTCTCGTCCTCCGTGCTTGCTTTTTCTCAGAAAGAGCCGTGGTGTGCGTTTTCGCCGGAAAACGCGTTTTCGGCCGAAAACGTGTACGTTTGCACTTCCCCGCCACAGGGAAGCTGCTAGCCGGGAATTCTCTGCCTGGTTCTAACCGCTGCCCGGAACGCTACGCAGGGCAAAAGCGGTTCTCGTCCTCCGTGCTTGCTTTTTCTCAGAAAGAGCCGTGGTGTGCGTTTTCGCCGGAAAACGCGTTTTCGGCCGAAAATGTGTGCGTTTGCACTTCCCCGCCACAGGGAAGCTGCTAGCCGGGAATTCTCTGCCTGGTTCTACCCGCTGCCCGGAACGCTACGCAGGGCAAAAGCGGTTCTCGTCCTCCGTGCTTGCTTTTTCTCAGAAAGAGCCGTGGTGTGCGTTTTCGCCGGAAAACGCGTTTTCGGCCGAAAACGTGTACGTTTGCACTTCCCCGCCACAGGGAAGCTGCTAGCCGGGAATTCTCTGCCTGGTTCTACCCGCTGCCCGGAACGCTACGCAGGGCAAAAGCGGTTCTCGTCCTCCGTGCTTGCTTTTTCTCAGAAAGAGCCGTGGTGTGCGTTTTCGCCGGAAAACGCGTTTTCGGCCGAAAACGTGTACGTTTGCACTTCCCCGCCACAGGGAAGCTGCTAGCCGGGAATTCTCTGCCTGGTTCTACCCGCTGCCCGGAACGCTACGCAGGGCAAAAGCGGTTCTCGTCCTCCGTGCTTGCTTTTTCTCAGAAAGAGCCGTGGTGTGCGATTTCGCCGGAAAACGCGTTTTCGGCCGAAAACGTGTACGTTTGCACTTCCCCGCCACAGGGAAGCTGCTAGCCGGGAATTCTCTGCCTGGTTCTACCCGCTGCCCGGAACGCTACGCAGGGCAAAAGCGGTTCTCGTCCTCCGTGCTTGCTTTTTCTCAGAAAGAGCCATGGTGTGCGTTTTTGCCGCAAAACGCGTTTTCGGCCGAAAACGTGTACGTTTGCACTTCCCCGCCACAGGGAAGCTGCTAGCCGGGAATTCTCTGCCTGGTTCTACCCGCTGCCCGGAACGCTACGCAGGGCAAAAGCGGTTCTCGTCCTCCGTGCTTGCTTTTTCTCAGAAAGAGCCGTGGTGTGCGTTTTCGCCGGAAAACGCGTTTTCGGCCGGAAACGTGTACGTTTGCACTTCCCCGCCACAGGGAAGCTGCTAGCCGGGAATTCTCTGCCTGGTTCTACCCGCTGCCCGGAACGCTACGCAGGGCAAAAGCGGTTCTCGTCCTCCGTGCTTGCTTTTTCTCAGAAAGAGCCGTGGTGTGCGTTTTCACCGGAAAACGCGTTTTCGGCCGAAAACGTGTACGTTTGCACTTCCCCGCCACAGGGAAGCTGCTAGCCGGGAATTCTCTGCCTGGTTCTACCCGCAGCCCGGAACGCTACGCAGGGCAAAAGCGCTTCTCGTCCTCCGTGCTTCTTTTTCTCAGAAAGAGCCGTGGTGTGCGATTTCGCCCTAAAACGCGTTTTCGGCAGAAAACGTGTACGTTTGCATTTCCCCGCCACAGGGAAGCTGCTAGCCGGGAATTCTCTGCCTGGTTCTACCCGCTGCCCGGAACGCTACGCAGGGCAAAAGCGGTTCTCGTCCTCCGTGCTTGCTTTTTCTCAGAAAGAGCCGTGGTGTGCGTTTTCGCCGGAAAACGCGTTTTCGGCCGAAAACGTGTACGTTTGCACTTCCCCGCCACAGGGAAGCTCTAGCCGGGAATTCTCTGCCTGGTTCTACAAGCTGCCCGGAACGCTACGCAGGGCAAAAGCGGTTCTCGTCCTCCGTGCTTGCTTTTTCTCAGAAAGAGCCGTGGTGTGCGTTTTCGCCGGAAAACGCGTTTTCGGCCGAAAACGTGTACGTTTGCACTTCCCTGCCACAGGGAAGCTGCTAGCCGGGAATTCTCTGCCTGGTTCTACAAGCTGCCCGGAACGCTACGCAGGGCAAAAGCGGTTCTCGTCCTCCGTGCTTGCTTTTTCTCAGAAAGAGCCGTGGTGTGCGTTTTCGCCGGAAAACGCGTTTTCGGCCGAAAACGTGTACGTTTGCACTTCCCTGCCACAGGGAAGCTGCTAGCCGGGAATTCTCTGCCTGGTTCTACCCGCTGCCCGGAACGCTACGCAGGGCAAAAGCGGTTCTCGTCCTCCGTGCTTGCTTTTTCTCAGAAAGAGCCGTGGTGTGCGTTTTCGCCGGAAAACGCGTTTTCGGCCGAAAACGTGTACGTTTGCACTTCCCCGCCACAGGGAAGCTGCTAGCCGGGAATTCTCTGCCTGGTTCTACCCGCTGCCCGGAACGCTACGCAGGGCAAAAGCGGTTCTCGTCCTCCGTGCTTGCTTTTTCTCAGAAAGAGCCGTGGTGTGCGATTTCGCCGGAAAACGCGTTTTCGGCCGAAAACGTGTACGTTTGCACTTCCCCGCCACAGGGAAGCTGCTAGCCGGGAATTCTCTGCCTGGTTCTACCCGCTGCCCGGAACGCTACGCAGGGCAAAAGCGGTTCTCGTCCTCCGTGCTTGCTTTTTCTCAGAAAGAGCCGTGGTGTGCGTTTTCGCCGGAAAACGCGTTTTCGGCCGAAAACGTGTACGTTTGCACTTCCCCGCCACAGGGAAGCTGCTAGCCGGGAATTCTCTGCCTGGTTCTACCCGCTGCCCGGAACGCTACGCAGGGCAAAAGCGGTTCTCGTCCTCCGTGCTTGCTTTTTCTCAGAAAGAGCCGTGGTGTGCGTTTTCGCCGGAAAACGCGTTTTCGGCCGAAAACGTGTACGTTTGCACTTCCCCGCCACAGGGAAGCTGCTAGCCGGGAATTCTCTGCCTGGTTCTACCCGCTGCCCGGAACGCTACGCAGGGCAAAAGCGGTTCTCGTCCTCCGTGCTTGCTTTTTCTCAGAAAGAGCCGTGGTGTGCGTTTTGGCCGGAAAACGCGTTTTCGGCCGAAAACGTGTACGTTTGCACTTCCCCGCCACAGGGAAGCTGCTAGCCGGGAATTCTCTGCCTGGTTCTACCCGCTGCCCGGAACGCTACGCAGGGCAAAAGCGGTTCTCGTCCTCCGTGCTTGCTTTTTCTCAGAAAGAGCCGTGGTGTGCGTTTTCGCCGGAAAACGCGTTTTCGGCCGAAAACGTGTACGTTTGCACTTCCCCGCCACAGGGAAGCTGCTAGCCGGGAATTCTCTGCCTGGTTCTACCCGCTGCCCGGAACGCTACGCAGGGCAAAAGCGGTTCTCGTCCTCCGTGCTTGCTTTTTCTCAGAAAGAGCCGTGGTGTGCGTTTTCGCCGGAAAACGCGTTTTCGGCCGAAAACGTGTACGTTTGCACTTCCCCGCCACAGGGAAGCTGCTAGCCGGGAATTCTCTGCCTGGTTCTACCCGCTGCCCGGAACGCTACGCAGGGCAAAAGCGGTTCTCGTCCTCCGTGCTTGCTTTATCTCAGAAAGAGCCGTGGTGTGCGTTTTCGCCGGAAAACGCGTTTTCGGCCGAAAACGTGTACGTTTGCATTTCCCCGCCACAGGGAAGCTGCTAGCCGGGAATTCTCTGCCTGGTTCTACCCGCTGCCCGGAACGCTACGCAGGGCAAAAGCGGTTCTCGTCCTCCGTGCTTGCTTTTTCTCAGAAAGAGCCGTGGTGTGCGATTTCGCCGGAAAACGCTTTTTCGGCCGAAAACGTGTACGTTTGCATTTCCCCGCCACAGGGAAGCTGCTAGCCGGGAATTCTCTGCCTGGTTCTACCCGCTGCCCGGAACGCTACGCAGGGCAAAAGCGGTTCTCGTCCTCCGTGCTTGCTTTTTCTCAGAAAGAGCCGTGGTGTGCGATTTTGCCGGAAAACGCGTTTTCGGCCGAAAACGTGTACGTTTGCACTTCCCCGCCACAGGGAAGCTGCTAGCCGGGAATTCTCTGCCTGGTTCTACCCGCTGCCCGGAACGCTACGCAGGGCAAAAGCGGTTCTCGTCCTCCGTGCTTGCTTTTTCTCAGAGAGAGCCGTGGTGTGCGATTTCGCCCTAAAACGCGTTTTCGGCAGAAAACGTGTACGTTTGCATTTCCCCGCCACAGGGAAGCTGCTAGCCGGGAATTCTCTGCCTGGTTCTACAAGCTGCCCGGAACGCTACGCAGGGCAAAAGCGGTTCTCGTCCTCCGTGCTTGCTTTTTCTCAGAAAGAGCCGTGGTGTGCGTTTTCGCCGGAAAACGCGTTTTCGGCCGAAAACGTGTACGTTTGCACTTCCCCGCCACAGGGAAGCTGCTAGCCGGGAATTCTCTGCCTGGTTCTACCCGCTGCCCGGAACGCTACGCAGGGCAAAAGCGGTTCTCGTCCTCCGTGCTTGCTTTTTCTCAGAAAGAGCCGTGGTGTGCGTTTTCGCCGGAAAACGCGTTTTCGGCCGAAAACGTGTACGTTTGCACTTCCCCGCCACAGGGAAGCTGCTAGCCGGGAATTCTCTGCCTGGTTCTACCCGCTGCCCGGAACGCTACGCAGGGCAAAAGCGGTTCTCGTCCTCCGTGCTTGCTTTTTCTCAGAAAGAGCCGTGGTGTGCGTTTTCGCCGGAAAACGCGTTTTCGGCCGAAAACGTGTACGTTTGCACTTCCCCGCCACAGGGAAGCTGCTAGCCGGGAATTCTCTGCCTGGTTCTACCCGCTGCCCGGAACGCTACGCAGGGCAAAAGCGGTTCTCGTCCTCCGTGCTTGCTTTTTCTCAGAAAGAGCCGTGGTGTGCGTTTTCGCCGGAAAACGCGTTTTCGGCCGAAAACGTGTACGTTTGCACTTCCCCGCCACAGGGAAGCTGCTAGCCGGGAATTCTCTGCCTGGTTCTACCCGCCGCCCGGAACGCTACGCAGGGCAAAAGCGGTTCTCGTCCTCCGTGCTTGCTTTTTCTCAGAAAGAGCCGTGGTGTGCGTTTTCGCCGGAAAACGCGTTTTCGGCCGAAAACGTGTACGTTTGCACTTCCCCGCCACAGGGAAGCTGCTAGCCGGGAATTCTCTGCCTGGTTCTACCCGCTGCCCGGAACGCTACGCAGGGCAAAAGCGGTTCTCGTCCTCCGTGCTTGCTTTTTCTCAGAAAGAGCCGTGGTGTGCGTTTTCGCCGGAAAACGCGTTTTCGGCCGAAAACGTGTACGTTTGCACTTCCCCGCCACAGGGAAGCTGCTAGCCGGGAATTCTCTGCCTGGTTCTACCCGCTGCCCGGAACGCTACGCAGGGCAAAAGCGGTTCTCGTCCTCCGTGCTTGCTTTTTCTCAGAAAGAGCCGTGGTGTGCGTTTTCGCCGGAAAACGCGTTTTCGGCCGAAAATGTGTGCGTTTGCACTTCCCCGCCACAGGGAAGCTGCTAGCCGGGAATTCTCTGCCTGGTTCTACCCGCTGCCCGGAACGCTACGCAGGGCAAAAGCGGTTCTCGTCCTCCGTGCTTGCTTTTTCTCAGAAAGAGCCGTGGTGTGCGTTTTCGCCGGAAAACGCGTTTTCGGCCGAAAACGTGTACGTTTGCACTTCCCCGCCACAGGGAAGCTGCTAGCCGGGAATTCTCTGCCTGGTTCTACCCGCTGCCCGGAACGCTACGCAGGGCAAAAGCGGTTCTCGTCCTCCGTGCTTGCTTTTTCTCAGAAAGAGCCGTGGTGTGCGTTTTCGCCGGAAAACGCGTTTTCGGCCGAAAACGTGTACGTTTGCACTTCCCCGCCACAGGGAAGCTGCTAGCCGGGAATTCTCTGCCTGGTTCTACCCGCTGCCCGGAACGCTACGCAGGGCAAAAGCGGTTCTCGTCCTCCGTGCTTGCTTTTTCTCAGAAAGAGCCGTGGTGTGCGTTTTCACCGGAAAACGCGTTTTCGGCCGAAAACGTGTACGTTTGCACTTCCCCGCCACAGGGAAGCTGCTAGCCGGGAATTCTCTGCCTGGTTCTACCCGCTGCCCGGAACGCTACGCAGGGCAAAAGCGGTTCTCGTCCTCCGTGCTTGCTTTTTCTCAGAAAGAGCTGTGGTGTGCGTTTTCGCCGGAAAACGAGTTTTCGGCCGAAAACGGGTACGTTTGCACTTCCCCGCCACAGGGAAGCTGCTAGCCGGGAATTCTCTGCCTGGTTCTACCCGCTGCCCGGAACTCTACGCAGGGCAAAAGCGGTTCTCGTCCTCCGTGCTTGCTTTTTCTCAGAAAGAGCCGTGGTGTGCGTTTTCGCCGGAAAACGCGTTTTCGGCCGAAAACGTGTACGTTTGCACTTCCCCGCCACAGGGAAGCTGCTAGCCGGGAATTCTCTGCCTGGTTCTACCCGCTGCCCGGAACGCTACGCAGGGCAAAAGCGGTTCTCGTCCTCCGTGCTTGCTTTTTCTCAGAAAGAGCCGTGGTGTGCGTTTTCGCCGGAAAACGAGTTTTCGGCCAAAAACGTGTACGTTTGCACTTCCCCGCCACAGGGAAGCTGCTAGCCGGGAATTCTCTGCCTGGTTCTACCCGCTGCCCGGAACGCTACGCAGGGCAAAAGCGGTTCTCGTCCTCCGTGCTTGCTTTTTCTCAGAAAGAGCCGTGGTGTGCGTTTTCGCCGGAAAACGCGTTTTCGGCCGAAAACGTGTACGTTTGCACTTCCCCGCCACAGGGAAGCTGCTAGCCGGGAATTCTCTGCCTGGTTCTACCCGCTGCCCGGAACGCTATGCAGGGCAAAAGCGGTTCTCGTCCTCCGTGCTTGCTTTTTCTCAGAAAGAGCCGTGGTGTGCGTTTTCGCCGGAAAACGCGTTTTCGGCCGAAAACGTGTACGTTTGCACTTCCCCGCCACAGGGAAGCTGCTAGCCGGGAATTCTCTGCCTGGTTCTACCCGCTGCCCGGAACGCTACGCAGGGCAAAAGCGGTTCTCGTCCTCCGTGCTTGCTTTTTCTCAGAAAGAGCCGTGGTGTGCGTTTTCGCCGGAAAACGCGTTTTCGGCCGAAAACGTGTACGTTTGCACTTCCCCGCCACAGGGAAGCTGCTAGCCGGGAATTCTCTGCCTGGTTCTACCCGCTGCCCGGAACGCTACGCAGGGCAAAAGCGGTTCTCGTCCTCCGTGCTTGCTTTTTCTCAGAAAGAGCCGTGGTGTGCGTTTTCGCCGGAAAACGCGTTTTCGGCCGAAAATGTGTGCGTTTGCACTTCCCCGCCACAGGGAAGCTGCTAGCCGGGAATTCTCTGCCTGGTTCTACCCGCTGCCCGGAACGCTACGCAGGGCAAAAGCGGTTCTCGTCCTCCGTGCTTGCTTTTTCTCAGAAAGAGCCGTGGTGTGCGTTTTCGCCGGAAAACGCGTTTTCGGCCGAAAACGTGTACGTTTGCACTTCCCCGCCACAGGGAAGCTGCTAGCCGGGAATTCTCTGCCTGGTTCTACCCGCTGCCCGGAACGCTACGCAGGGCAAAAGCGGTTCTCGTCCTCCGTGCTTGCTTTTTCTCAGAAAGAGCCGTGGTGTGCGTTTTCGCCGGAAAACGCGTTTTCGGCCGAAAACGTGTACGTTTGCACTTCCCCGCCACAGGGAAGCTGCTAGCCGGGAATTCTCTGCCTGGTTCTACCCGCTGCCCGGAACGCTACGCAGGGCAAAAGCGGTTCTCGTCCTCCGTGCTTGCTTTTTCTCAGAAAGAGCCGTGGTGTGCGTTTTCACCGGAAAACGCGTTTTCGGCCGAAAACGTGTACGTTTGCACTTCCCCGCCACAGGGAAGCTGCTAGCCGGGAATTCTCTGCCTGGTTCTACCCGCTGCCCGGAACGCTACGCAGGGCAAAAGCGGTTCTCGTCCTCCGTGCTTGCTTTTTCTCAGAAAGAGCTGTGGTGTGCGTTTTCGCCGGAAAACGAGTTTTCGGCCGAAAACGGGTACGTTTGCACTTCCCCGCCACAGGGAAGCTGCTAGCCGGGAATTCTCTGCCTGGTTCTACCCGCTGCCCGGAACTCTACGCAGGGCAAAAGCGGTTCTCGTCCTCCGTGCTTGCTTTTTCTCAGAAAGAGCCGTGGTGTGCGTTTTCGCCGGAAAACGCGTTTTCGGCCGAAAACGTGTACGTTTGCACTTCCCCGCCACAGGGAAGCTGCTAGCCGGGAATTCTCTGCCTGGTTCTACCCGCTGCCCGGAACGCTACGCAGGGCAAAAGCGGTTCTCGTCCTCCGTGCTTGCTTTTTCTCAGAAAGAGCCGTGGTGTGCGTTTTCGCCGGAAAACGAGTTTTCGGCCAAAAACGTGTACGTTTGCACTTCCCCGCCACAGGGAAGCTGCTAGCCGGGAATTCTCTGCCTGGTTCTACCCGCTGCCCGGAACGCTACGCAGGGCAAAAGCGGTTCTCGTCCTCCGTGCTTGCTTTTTCTCAGAAAGAGCCGTGGTGTGCGTTTTCGCCGGAAAACGCGTTTTCGGCCGAAAACGTGTACGTTTGCACTTCCCCGCCACAGGGAAGCTGCTAGCCGGGAATTCTCTGCCTGGTTCTACCCGCTGCCCGGAACGCTACGCAGGGCAAAAGCGGTTCTCGTCCTCCGTGCTTGCTTTTTCTCAGAAAGAGCCGTGGTGTGCGTTTTCGCCGGAAAACGCGTTTTCGGCCGAAAACGTGTACGTTTGCACTTCCCCGCCACAGGGAAGCTGCTAGCCGGGAATTCTCTGCCTGGTTCTACCCGCTGCCCGGAACGCTACGCAGGGCAAAAGCGGTTCTCGTCCTCCGTGCTTGCTTTTTCTCAGAAAGAGCCGTGGTGTGCGTTTTCGCCGGAAAACGCGTTTTCGGCCGAAAACGTGTACGTTTGCACTTCCCCGCCACAGGGAAGCTGCTAGCCGGGAATTCTCTGCCTGGTTCTACCCGCCGCCCGGAACGCTACGCAGGGCAAAAGCGGTTCTCGTCCTCCGTGCTTGCTTTTTCTCAGAAAGAGCCGTGGTGTGCGTTTTCGCCGGAAAACGCGTTTTCGGCCGAAAACGTGTACGTTTGCACTTCCCCGCCACAGGGAAGCTGCTAGCCGGGAATTCTCTGCCTGGTTCTACCCGCTGCCCGGAACGCTACGCAGGGCAAAAGCGGTTCTCGTCCTCCGTGCTTGCTTTTTCTCAGAAAGAGCCGTGGTGTGCGTTTTCGCCGGAAAACGCGTTTTCGGCCGAAAACGTGTACGTTTGCACTTCCCCGCCACAGGGAAGCTGCTAGCCGGGAATTCTCTGCCTGGTTCTACCCGCTGCCCGGAACGCTACGCAGGGCAAAAGCGGTTCTCGTCCTCCGTGCTTGCTTTTTCTCAGAAAGAGCCGTGGTGTGCGTTTTCGCCGGAAAACGCGTTTTCGGCCGAAAATGTGTGCGTTTGCACTTCCCCGCCACAGGGAAGCTGCTAGCCGGGAATTCTCTGCCTGGTTCTACCCGCTGCCCGGAACGCTACGCAGGGCAAAAGCGGTTCTCGTCCTCCGTGCTTGCTTTTTCTCAGAAAGAGCCGTGGTGTGCGTTTTCGCCGGAAAACGCGTTTTCGGCCGAAAACGTGTACGTTTGCACTTCCCCGCCACAGGGAAGCTGCTAGCCGGGAATTCTCTGCCTGGTTCTACCCGCTGCCCGGAACGCTACGCAGGGCAAAAGCGGTTCTCGTCCTCCGTGCTTGCTTTTTCTCAGAAAGAGCCGTGGTGTGCGTTTTCGCCGGAAAACGCGTTTTCGGCCGAAAACGTGTACGTTTGCACTTCCCCGCCACAGGGAAGCTGCTAGCCGGGAATTCTCTGCCTGGTTCTACCCGCTGCCCGGAACGCTACGCAGGGCAAAAGCGGTTCTCGTCCTCCGTGCTTGCTTTTTCTCAGAAAGAGCCGTGGTGTGCGTTTTCACCGGAAAACGCGTTTTCGGCCGAAAACGTGTACGTTTGCACTTCCCCGCCACAGGGAAGCTGCTAGCCGGGAATTCTCTGCCTGGTTCTACCCGCTGCCCGGAACGCTACGCAGGGCAAAAGCGGTTCTCGTCCTCCGTGCTTGCTTTTTCTCAGAAAGAGCTGTGGTGTGCGTTTTCGCCGGAAAACGAGTTTTCGGCCGAAAACGGGTACGTTTGCACTTCCCCGCCACAGGGAAGCTGCTAGCCGGGAATTCTCTGCCTGGTTCTACCCGCTGCCCGGAACTCTACGCAGGGCAAAAGCGGTTCTCGTCCTCCGTGCTTGCTTTTTCTCAGAAAGAGCCGTGGTGTGCGTTTTCGCCGGAAAACGCGTTTTCGGCCGAAAACGTGTACGTTTGCACTTCCCCGCCACAGGGAAGCTGCTAGCCGGGAATTCTCTGCCTGGTTCTACCCGCTGCCCGGAACGCTACGCAGGGCAAAAGCGGTTCTCGTCCTCCGTGCTTGCTTTTTCTCAGAAAGAGCCGTGGTGTGCGTTTTCGCCGGAAAACGAGTTTTCGGCCAAAAACGTGTACGTTTGCACTTCCCCGCCACAGGGAAGCTGCTAGCCGGGAATTCTCTGCCTGGTTCTACCCGCTGCCCGGAACGCTACGCAGGGCAAAAGCGGTTCTCGTCCTCCGTGCTTGCTTTTTCTCAGAAAGAGCCGTGGTGTGCGTTTTCGCCGGAAAACGCGTTTTCGGCCGAAAACGTGTACGTTTGCACTTCCCCGCCACAGGGAAGCTGCTAGCCGGGAATTCTCTGCCTGGTTCTACCCGCTGCCCGGAACGCTATGCAGGGCAAAAGCGGTTCTCGTCCTCCGTGCTTGCTTTTTCTCAGAAAGAGCCGTGGTGTGCGTTTTCGCCGGAAAACGCGTTTTCGGCCGAAAACGTGTACGTTTGCACTTCCCCGCCACAGGGAAGCTGCTAGCCGGGAATTCTCTGCCTGGTTCTACCCGCTGCCCGGAACGCTACGCAGGGCAAAAGCGGTTCTCGTCCTCCGTGCTTGCTTTTTCTCAGAAAGAGCCGTGGTGTGCTTTTTCGCCGGAAAACGAGTTTTCGGCCAAAAACGTGTACGTTTGCACTTCCCCGCCACAGGGAAGCTGCTAGCCGGGAATTCTCTGCCTGGTTCTACCCGCTGCCCGGAACGCTACGCAGGGCAAAAGCGGTTCTCGTCCTCCGTGCTTGCTTTTTCTCAGAAAGAGCCGTGGTGTGCGTTTTCGCCGGAAAACGCGTTTTCGGCCGAAAACGTTTACGTTTGCACTTCCCCGCCACAGGGAAGCTGCTAGCCGGGAATTCTCTGCCTGGTTCTACCCGCTGCCCGGAACGCTACGCAGGGCAAAAGCGGTTCTCGTCCTCCGTGCTTGCTTTTTCTCAGAAAGAGCCGTGGTGTGCGTTTTCGCCGGAAAACGCGTTTTCGGCCGAAAACGTGTACGTTTGCACTTCCCCGCCACAGGGAAGCTGCTAGCCGGGAATTCTCTGCCTGGTTCTACCCGCTGCCCGGAACGCTACGCAGGGCAAAAGCGGTTCTCGTCCTCCGTGCTTGCTTTTTCTCAGAAAGAGCCGTGGTGTGCGTTTTCGCCGGAAAACGCGTTTTCGGCCGAAAACGTGTACGTTTGCACTTCCCCGCCACAGGGAAGCTGCTAGCCGGGAATTCTCTGCCTGGTTCTACCCGCTGCCCGGAACGCTACGCAGGGCAAAAGCGGTTCTCGTCCTCCGTGCTTGCTTTTTCTCAGAAAGAGCCGTGGTGTGCGTTTTCGCCGGAAAACGCGTTTTCGGCCGAAAACGTGTACGTTTGCACTTCCCCGCCACAGGGAAGCTGCTAGCCGGGAATTCTCTGCCTGGTTCTACCCGCTGCCCGGAACGTTACGCAGGGCAAAAGCGGTTCTCGTCCTTCGTGCTTGCTTTTTCTCAGAAAGAGCCGTGGTGTGCGAATTCGCCGGAAAACGCTTTTTCGGCCGAAAACGTGTACGTTTGCATTTCCCCGCCACAGGGAAGCTGCTAGCCGGGAATTCTCTGCCTGGTTCTACCCGCTGCCCGGAACGCTACGCAGGGCAAAAGCGGTTCTCGTCCTCCGTGCTTGCTTTTTCTCAGAAAGAGCCTTGGTGTGCGATTTCGCCGGAAAACGCGTTTTCGGCCGAAAACGTGTACGTTTGCACTTCCCCGCCACAGGGAAGCTGCTAGCCGGGAATTCTCTGCCTGGTTCTACCCGCTGCCCGGAACGCTACGCAGGGCAAAAGCGGTTCTCGTCCTCCATGCTTGCTTTTTCTCAGAAAGAGCCGTGGTATGCGTTTTCGCCGGAAAACGCGTTTTCGGCCGAAAACGTGTACGTTTGCACTTCCCCGCCACAGGGAAGCTGCTAGCCGGGAATTCTCTGCCTGGTTCTACCCGCTGCCCTGAACGCTACGCAGGGCAAAAGCGGTTCTCGTCCTCCGTGCTTGCTTTTTCTCAGAAAGAGCCGTGGTGTGCGATTTCGCCGGAAAACGCGTTTTCGGCCGAAAACGTGTAAGTTTGCACTTCCCCGCCACAGGGAAGCTGCTAGCCGGGAATTCTCTGCCTGGTTCTACCCGCTGCCCGGAACGCTACGCAGGGCAAAAGCGGTTCTCGTCCTCCGTGCTTGCATTTTCTCAGAAAGAGCCGTGGTGTGCGATTTCGCCGGAAAACGCGTTTTCGGCCGAAAACGTGTACGTTTGCACTTCCCCGCCACAGGGAAGCTGCTAGCCGGGAATTCTCTGCCTGGTTCTACCCGCTGCCCGGAACGCTACGCAGGGCAAAAGCGGTTCTCGTCCTTCGTGCTTGCTTTTTCTCAGAAAGAGCCGTGGTGTGCGATTTCGCCGGAAAACGCTTTTTCGGCCGAAAACGTGTACGTTTGCACTTCCCCGCCACAGGGAAGTTGCTAGCCGGGAATTCTCTGCCTGGTTCTACCCGCTGCCCGGAATGCTACGCAGGGCAAAAGCGGTTCTCGTGCTTGCTTTTTCTCAGAAAGAGCCGTGGTGTGCGTTTTCGCCGGAAAACGCGTTTTCGGCCGAAAACGTGTACGTTTGCACTTCCCCGCCACAGGGAAGCTGCTAGCCGGGAATTCTCTGCCTGGTTCTACCCGCTGCCCGGAACGCTACGCAGGGCAAAAGCGGTTCTCGTCCTCCGTGCTTGCTTTTTCTCAGAAAGAGCCATGGTGTGCGTTTTAGCCGGAAAACGCGTTTTCGGCCGAAAACGTGTACGTTTGCACTTCCCCGCCACAGGGAAGCTGCTAGCCGGGAATTCTCTGCCTGGTTCTACAAGCTGCCCGGAACGCTACGCAGGGCAAAAGCGGTTCTCGTCCTCCGTGCTTGCTTTTTCTCAGAAAGATCCGTGGTGTGCGTTTTCGCCGGAAAACGCGTTTTCGGCCGAAAACGTGTACGTTTGCACTTCCCCGCCACAGCGAAGCTGCTAGCCGGGAATTCTCTGCCTTGTTCTACCCGCTGCCCGGAACGCTACGCAGGGCAAAAGCGGTTCTCGTCCTCCGTGCTTGCTTTTTCTCAGAAAGAGCCGTGGTGTGCGTTTTCGCCGGAAAACGCGTTTTCGGCCGAAAACGTGTACGTTTGCACTTCCCCGCCACAGGGAAGCTGCTAGCCGGGAATTATCTGCCTGGTTCTACCCGCTGCCCGGAACGCTACGCAGGGCAAAAGCGGTTCTCGTCCTCCGTGCTTGCTTTTTCTCAGAAAGAGCCGTGGTGTGCGTTTTCGCCGGAAAACGCGTTTTCGGCCGAAAACGTGTACGTTTGCATTTCCCCGCCACAGGGAAGCTGCTAGCCGGGAATTCTCTGCCTGGTTCTACCCGCTGCCCGGAACGCTACGCAGGGCAAAAGCGGTTCTCGTCCTCCGTGCTTGCTTTTTCTCAGAAAGAGCCGTGGTGTGCGATTTCGCCGGAAAACGCGTTTTCGGCCGAAAACGTGTACGTTTGCACTTCCCCGCCACAGGGAAGCTGCTAGCCGGGAATTCTCTGCCTGGTTCTACCCGCTGCCCGGAACGCTACGCAGGGCAAAAGCGGTTCTCGTCCTCCGTGCTTGCTTTTTCTCAGAAAGAGCCGTGGTGTGCGTTTTCGCCGGAAAACGCGTTTTCGGCCGAAAACGTGTACGTTTGCACTTCCCCGCCACAGGGAAGCTGCTAGCCGGGAATTCTCTGCCTGGTTCTACCCGCTGCCCGGAACGCTACGCAGGGCAAAAGCGGTTCTCGTCCTCCGTGCTTGCTTTTTCTCAGAAAGAGCCGTGGTGTGCGATTTCGCCGGAAAACGCGTTTTCGGCCGAAAACGTGTACGTTTGCACTTCCCCGCCACAGGGAAGCTGCTAGCCGGGAATTCTCTGCCTGGTTCTACCCGCTGCCCGGAACGCTACGCAGGGCAAAAGCGGTTCTCGTCCTTCGTGCTTGCTTTTTCTCAGAAAGAGCCGTGGTGTGCGATTTCGCCGGAAAACGCTTTTTCGGCCGAAAACGTGTACGTTTGCACTTCCCCGCCACAGGGAAGTTGCTAGCCGGGAATTCTCTGCCTGGTTCTACCCGCTGCCCGGAATGCTACGCAGGGCAAAAGCGGTTCTCGTCCTCCGTGCTTGCTTTTTCTCAGAAAGAGCCGTGGTGTGCGTTTTCGCCGGAAAACGCGTTTTCGGCCGAAAACGTGTACGTTTGCACTTCCCCGCCACAGGGAAGCTGCTAGCCGGGAATTCTCTGCCTGGTTCTACCCGCTGCCCGGAACGCTACGCAGGGCAAAAGCGGTTCTCGTCCTCCGTGCTTGCTTTTTCTCAGAAAGAGCCATGGTGTGCGTTTTAGCCGGAAAACGCGTTTTCGGCCGAAAACGTGTACGTTTGCACTTCCCCGCCACAGGGAAGCTGCTAGCCGGGAATTCTCTGCCTGGTTCTACAAGCTGCCCGGAACGCTACGCAGGGCAAAAGCGGTTCTCGTCCTCCGTGCTTGCTTTTTCTCAGAAAGATCCGTGGTGTGCGTTTTCGCCGGAAAACGCGTTTTCGGCCGAAAACGTGTACGTTTGCACTTCCCCGCCACAGCGAAGCTGCTAGCCGGGAATTCTCTGCCTTGTTCTACCCGCTGCCCGGAACGCTACGCAGGGCAAAAGCGGTTCTCGTCCTCCGTGCTTGCTTTTTCTCAGAAAGAGCCGTGGTGTGCGTTTTCGCCGGAAAACGCGTTTTCGGCCGAAAACGTGTACGTTTGCACTTCCCCGCCACAGGGAAGCTGCTAGCCGGGAATTCTCTGCCTGGTTCTACCCGCTGCCCGGAACGCTACGCAGGGCAAAAGCGGTTCTCGTCCTCCGTGCTTGCTTTTTCTCAGAAAGAGCCGTGGTGTGCGTTTTCGCCGGAAAACGCGTTTTCGGCCGAAAACGTGTACGTTTGCATTTCCCCGCCACAGGGAAGCTGCTAGCCGGGAATTCTCTGCCTGGTTCTACCCGCTGCCCGGAACGCTACGCAGGGCAAAAGCGGTTCTCGTCCTCCGTGCTTGCTTTTTCTCAGAAAGAGCCGTGGTGTGCGATTTCGCCGGAAAACGCGTTTTCGGCCGAAAACGTGTACGTTTGCACTTCCCCGCCACAGGGAAGCTGCTAGCCGGGAATTCTCTGCCTGGTTCTACCCGCTGCCCGGAACGCTACGCAGGGCAAAAGCGGTTCTCGTCCTCCGTGCTTGCTTTTTCTCAGAAAGAGCCGTGGTGTGCGATTTCGCCGGAAAACGCGTTTTCGGCCGAAAACGTGTACGTTTGCACTTCCCCGCCACAGGGAAGCTGCTAGCCGGGAATTCTCTGCCTGGTTCTACCCGCTGCCCGGAACGCTACGCAGGGCAAAAGCGGTTCTCGTCCTCCGTGCTTGCTTTTTCTCAGAAAGAGCCGTGGTGTGCGATTTCGCCGGAAAACGCTTTTTCGGCCGAAAACGTGTACGTTTGCATTTCCCCGCCACAGGGAAGCTGCTAGCCGGGAATTCTCTGCCTGGTTCTACCCGCTGCCCGGAACGCTACGCAGGGCAAAAGCGGTTCTCGTCCTCCGTGCTTGCTTTTTCTCAGAAAGAGCCGTGGTGTGCGTTTTCGCCGGAAAACGCGTTTTCGGCCGAAAACGTGTACGTTGCACTTGCCCGCCACAGGGAAGCTGCTAGCCGGGAATTCTCTGCCTGGTTCTACAAGCTGCCCGGAACGCTACGCAGGGCAAAAGCGGTTCTCGTCCTCCGTGCTTGCTTTTTCTCAGAAAGAGCCATGGTGTGCGTTTTCGCCGGAAAACGCGTTTTCGGCCGAAAACGTGTACGTTTGCACTTCCCCGCCACAGGGAAGCTGCTAGCCGGGAATTCTCTGCCTGGTTCTACCCGCTGCCCGGAACGCTACGCAGGGCAAAAGCGGTTCTCGTCCTCCGTGCTTGCTTTTACTCAGAAAGAGCCGAGGTGTGCGATTTCGCCGGAAAACGCTTTTTCGGCCGAAAACGTGTACGTTTGCATTTCCCCGCCACAGGGAAGCTGCTAGCCGGGAATTCTCTGCCTGGTTCTACAAGCTGCCCGGAACGCTACGCAGGGCAAAAGCGGTTCTCGTCCTCCGTGCTTGCTTTTTCTCAGAAAGAGCCGTGGTGTGCGTTTTCGCCGGAAAACGCGTTTTCGGCCGAAAACGTGTACGTTTGCACTTCCCCGCCACAGGGAAGCTGCTAGCCGGGAATTCTCTGCCTTGTTCTACCCGCTGCCCGGAACGCTACGCAGGGCAAAAGCGGTTCTCGTCCTCCGTGCTTGCTTTTTCTCAGAAAGAGCCGTGGTGTGCGTTTTCGCCGGAAAACGCGTTTTCGGCCGAAAACGTGTACGTTTGCACTTCCCCGCCACAGGGAAGCTGCTAGCCGGGAATTATCTGCCTGGTTCTACCCGCTGCCCGGAACGCTACGCAGGGCAAAAGCGGTTCTCGTCCTCCGTGCTTGCTTTTTCTCAGAAAGAGCCGTGGTGTGCGTTTTCGCCGGAAAACGCGTTTTCGGCCGAAAACGTGTACGTTTGCATTTCCCCGCCACAGGGAAGCTGCTAGCCGGGAATTCTCTGCCTGGTTCTACCCGCTGCCCGGAACGCTACGCAGGGCAAAAGCGGTTCTCGTCCTCCGTGCTTGCTTTTTCTCAGAAAGAGCCGTGGTGTGCGATTTCGCCAGAAAACGCTTTTTCGGCCGAAAACGTGTACGTTTGCATTTCCCCGCCACAGGGAAGTTGCTAGCCGGGAATTCTCTGCCTGGTTCTACCCGCTGCCCGGAACGCTACGCAGGGCAAAAGCGGTTCTCGTCCTCCGTGCTTGCTTTTTCTCAGAAAGAGCCGTGGTGTGCGATTTCGCCGGAAAATGCGTTTTCGGCCGAAAACGTGTACGTTTGCACTTCCCCGCCACAGGGAAGCTGCTAGCCGGGAATTCTCTGCCTGGTTCTACCCGCTGCCCGGAACGCTACGCAGGGCAAAAGCGCTTCTCGTCCTCCGTGCTTGCTTTTTCTCAGAAAGAGCTGTGGTGTGCGTTTTCGCCGGAAAACGCGTTTTCGGCCGAAAACGTGTACGTTTGCATTTCCCCGCCACAGGGAAGCTGCTAGCCGGGAATTCTCTGCCTGGTTCTACCCGCTGCCCGGAACGCTACGCAGGGCAAAAGCGGTTCTCGTCCTCCGTGCTTGCTTTTTCTCAGAAAGAGCCGTGGTGTGCGATTTCGCCGGAAAACGCGTTTTGGGCCGAAAACGTGTACGTTTGCACTTCCCCGCCACAGGGAAGCTGCTAGCCGGGAATTCTCTGCCTGGTTCTACCCGCTGCCCGGAACGTTACGCAGGGCAAAAGCGGTTCTCGTCATCCGTGCTTGCTTTTTCTCAGAAAGAGCCGTGGTGTGCGTTTTCGCCGGAAAACGCGTTTTCGGCCGAAAACGTGTACGTTTGCACTTCCCCGCCACAGGGAAGCTGCTAGCCGGGAATTCTCTGCCTGGTTCTACCCGCTGCCCGGAACGCTACGCAGGGCAAAAGCGGTTCTCGTCCTCCGTGCTTGCTTTTTCTCAGAAAGAGCCGTGGTGTGCGATTTCGCCGGAAAACGCTTTTTCGGCCGAAAACGTGTACGTTTGCATTTCCCCGCCACAGGGAAGCTGCTAGCCGGGAATTCTCTGCCTGGTTCTACCCGCTGCCCGGAACGCTACGCAGGGCAAAAGCGGTTCTCGTCCTCCGTGCTTGCTTTTTCTCAGAAAGAGCCGTGGTGTGCGTTTTGGCCGGAAAACGCGTTTTCGGCCGAAAACGTGTACGTTTGCACTTCCCCGCCACAGGGAAGCTGCTAGCCGGGAATTCTCTGCCTGGTTCTACCCGCTGCCCGGAACGCTACGCAGGGCAAAAGCGGTTCTCGTCCTCCGTGCTTGCTTTTTCTCAGAAAGAGCCGTGGTGTGCGTTTTCGCCGGAAAACGCGTTTTCGGCCGAAAACGTGTACGTTGCACTTGCCCGCCACAGGGAAGCTGCTAGCCGGGAATTCTCTGCCTGGTTCTACAAGCTGCCCGGAACGCTACGCAGGGCAAAAGCGGTTCTCGTCCTCCGTGCTTGCTTTTTCTCAGAAAGAGCCATGGTGTGCGTTTTCGCCGGAAAACGCGTTTTCGGCCGAAAACGTGTACGTTTGCACTTCCCCGCCACAGGGAAGCTGCTAGCCGGGAATTCTCTGCCTGGTTCTACCCGCTGCCCGGAACGCTACGCAGGGCAAAAGCGGTTCTCGTCCTCCGTTCTTGCTTTTATTCAGAAAGAGCCGAGGTGTGCGATTTCGCCGGAAAACGCTTTTTCGGCCGAAAACGTGTACGTTTGCACTTCCCCGCCACAGGGAAGCTGCTAGCCGGGAATTCTCTGCCTGGTTCTACCCGCTGCCCGGAACGCTACGCAGGGCAAAAGCGGTTCTCGTCCTCCGTGCTTGCTTTTTCTCAGAAAGAGCCGTGGTGTGCGATTTCGCCGGAAAACGCGTTTTCGGCCGAAAACGTGTACGTTTGCACTTCCCCGCCACAGGGAAGCTGCTAGCCGGGAATTCTCTGCCTGGTTCTACCCGCTGCCCGGAACGCTACGCAGGGCAAAAGCGCTTCTCGTCCTCCGTGCTTGCTTTTTCTCAGAAAGAGCCGTGGTGTGCGTTTTCGCCGGAAAACGCGTTTTCGGCCGAAAACGTGTACGTTTGCACTTCCCCGCCACAGGGAAGCTGCTAGCCGGGAATTCTCTGCCTGGTTCTACCCGCTGCCCGGAACGCTACGCAGGGCAAAAGCGGTTCTCGTCCTCCGTTCTTGCTTTTATTCAGAAAGAGCCGAGGTGTGCGATTTCGCCGGAAAACGCTTTTTCGGCCGAAAACGTGTACGTTTGCATTTCCCCGCCACAGGGAAGCTGCTAGCCGGGAATTCTCTGCCTGGTTCTACCCGCTGCCCGGAACGCTACGCAGGGCAAAAGCGGTTCTCGTCCTCCGTGCTTGCTTTTTCTCAGAAAGAGCCGTGGTGTGCGATTTCGCCGGAAAACGCGTTTTCGGCCGAAAACGTGTACGTTTGCATTTCCCCGCCACAGGGAAGCGGCTAGCCGGGAATTCTCTGCCTGGTTCTACCCGCTGCCCGGAACGCTACGCAGGGCAAAAGCGGTTCTCGTCCTCCGTGCTTGCTTTTTCTCAGAAAGAGCCGTGGTGTGCGTTTTCGCCGGAAAACGCGTTTTCGGCCGAAAACGTGTACGTTTGCACTTCCCCGCCACAGGGAAGCTGCTAGCCGGGAATTCTCTGCCTGGTTCTACAAGCTGCCCGGAACGCTACGCAGGGCAAAAGCGGTTCTCGTCCTCCGTGCTTGCTTTTTCTCAGAAAGAGCCGTGGTGTGCGATTTCGCCGGAAAACGCGTTTTCGGCCGAAAACGTGTTCGTTTGCACTTCCCCGCCACAGGGAAGCTGCTAGCCGGGAATTCTCTGCCTGGTTCTACCCGCTGCCCGGAACGCTACGCAGGGCAAAAGCGGTTCTCGTCCTCCGTGCTTGCTTTTTCTCAGAAAGAGCCGTGGTGTGCGTTTTCGCCGGAAAACGCGTTTTCGGCCGAAAACGTGTACGTTTGCACTTCCCCGCCACAGGGAAGCTGCTAGCCGGGAATTCTCTGCCTGGTTCTACCCGCTGCCCGGAACGCTACGCAGGGCAAAAGCGGTTCTCGTCCTCCGTGCTTGCTTTTTCTCAGAAAGAGCCGTGGTGTGCGTTTTCGCCGGAAAACGCGTTTTCGGCCGAAAACGTGTACGTTTGCACTTCCCCGCCACAGGGAAGCTGCTAGCCGGGAATTCTCTGCCTGGTTCTACCCGCTGCCCGGAACGCTACGCAGGGCAAAAGCGGTTCTCGTCCTCCGTGCTTGCTTTTTCTCAGAAAGAGCCGTGGTGTGCGTTTTCGCCGGAAAACGCGTTTTCGGCCGAAAACGTGTACGTTTGCACTTCCCCGCCACAGGGAAGCTGCTAGCCGGGAATTCTCTGCCTGGTTCTACCCGCTGCCCGGAACGCTACGCAGGGCAAAAGCGGTTCTCGTCCTCCGTGCTTGCTTTTTCTCAGAAAGAGCCGTGGTGTGCGATTTCGCCGGAAAACGCGTTTTCGGCCGAAAACGTGTACGTTTGCACTTCCCCGCCACAGGGAAGCTGCTAGCCGGGAATTCTCTGCCTGGTTCTACCCGCTGCCCGGAACGCTACGCAGGGCAAAAGCGCTTCTCGTCCTCCGTGCTTGCTTTTTCTCAGAAAGAGCCGTGGTGTGCGTTTTCGCCGGAAAACGCGTTTTCGGCCGAAAACGTGTACGTTTGCACTTCCCCGCCACAGGGAAGCTGCTAGCCGGGAATTCTCTGCCTGGTTCTACCCGCTGCCCGGAACGCTACGCAGGGCAAAAGCGGTTCTCGTCCTCCGTGCTTGCTTTTTCTCAGAAAGAGCCGTGGTGTGCGATTTCGCCGGAAAACGCGTTTTCGGCCGAAAACGTGTACGTTTGCACTTCCCCGCCACAGGGAAGCTGCTAGCCGGGAATTCTCTGCCTGGTTCTACCCGCTGCCCGGAACGCTACGCAGGGCAAAAGCGGTTCTCGTCCTCCGTGCTTGCTTTTTCTCAGAAAGAGCCGTGGTGTGAGTTTTCGCCGGAAAACGCGTTTTCGGCCGAAAACGTGTACGTTTGCACTTCCCCGCCACAGGGAAGCTGCTAGCCGGGAATTCTCTGCCTGGTTCTACCCGCTGCCCGGAACGCTACGCAGGGCAAAAGCGGTTCTCGTCCTCCGTGCTTGCTTTTTCTCAGAAAGAGCCGTGGTGTGCGTTTTCGCCGGAAAACGCGTTTTCGGCCGAAAACGTGTGCGTTTGCACTTCCCCGCCACAGGGAAGCTGCTAGCCGGGAATTCTCTGCCTGGTTCTACCCGCTGCCCGGAACGCTACGCAGGGCAAAAGCGGTTCTCGTCCTCCGTGCTTGCTTTTTCTCAGAAAGAGCCGTGGTGTGCGTTTTCACCGGAAAACTCGTTTTCGGCCGAAAACGTGTACGTTTGCACTTCCCCGCCACAGGGAAGCTGCTAGCCGGGAATTCTCTGCCTGGTTCTACCCGCTGCCCGGAACGCTACGCAGGGCAAAAGCGGTTCTCGTCCTCCGTGCTTGCTTTTTCTCAGAAAGAGCCGTGGTGTGCGTTTTCGCCGGAAAACGCGTTTTCGGCCGAAAACGTGTACGTTTGCACTTCCCCGCCACAGGGAAGCTGCTAGCCGGGAATTCTCTGCCTGGTTCTACCCGCTGCCCGGAACGCTACGCAGGGCAAAAGCGGTTCTCGTCCTCCGTGCTTGCTTTTTCTCAGAAAGAGCCGTGGTGTGCGTTTTCGCCGGAAAACGCGTTTTCGGCCGAAAACGTGTACGTTTGCACTTCCCCGCCACAGGGAAGCTGCTAGCCGGGAATTCTCTGCCTGGTTCTACAAGCTGCCCGGAACGCTACGCAGGGCAAAAGCGGTTCTCGTCCTCCGTGCTTGCTTTTTCTCAGAAAGAGCCGTGGTGTGCGTTTTCGCCGGAAAACGCGTTTTCGGCCGAAAACGTGTACGTTTGCACTTCCCCGCCACAGGGAAGCTGCTAGCCGGGAATTCTCTGCCTGGTTCTACCCGCTGCCCGGAACGCTACGCAGGGCAAAAGCGGTTCTCGTCCTCCGTGCTTGCTTTTTCTCAGAAAGAGCCGTGGTGTGCGTTTTCGCCGGAAAACGCGTTTTCGGCCGAAAACGTGTACGTTTGCACTTCCCCGCCACAGGGAAGCTGCTAGCCGGGAATTCTCTGCCTGGTTCTACCCGCTGCCCGGAACGCTACGCAGGGCAAAAGCGGTTCTCGTCCTCCGTGCTTGCTTTTTCTCAGAAAGAGCCGTGGTGTGCGTTTTCGCCGGAAAACGCGTTTTCGGCCGAAAACGTGTACGTTTGCACTTCCCCGCCACAGGGAAGCTGCTAGCCGGGAATTCTCTGCCTGGTTCTACCCGCTGCCCGGAACGCTACGCAGGGCAAAAGCGGTTCTCGTCCTCCGTGCTTGCTTTTTCTCAGAAAGAGCCGTGGTGTGCGTTTTCGCCGGAAAACGCGTTTTCGGCCGAAAACGTGTACGTTTGCACTTCCCCGCCACAGGGAAGCTGCTAGCCGGGAATTCTCTGCCTGGTTCTACCCGCCGCCCGGAACGCTACGCAGGGCAAAAGCGGTTCTCGTCCTCCGTGCTTGCTTTTTCTCAGAAAGAGCCGTGGTGTGCGTTTTCGCCGGAAAACGCGTTTTCGGCCGAAAACGTGTACGTTTGCACTTCCCCGCCACAGGGAAGCTGCTAGCCGGGAATTCTCTGCCTGGTTCTACCCGCTGCCCGGAACGCTACGCAGGGCAAAAGCGGTTCTCGTCCTCCGTGCTTGCTTTTTCTCAGAAAGAGCCGTGGTGTGCGTTTTCGCCGGAAAACGCGTTTTCGGCCGAAAACGTGTACGTTTGCACTTCCCCGCCACAGGGAAGCTGCTAGCCGGGAATTCTCTGCCTGGTTCTAACCGCTGCCCGGAACGCTACGCAGGGCAAAAGCGGTTCTCGTCCTCCGTGCTTGCTTTTTCTCAGAAAGAGCCGTGGTGTGCGTTTTCGCCGGAAAACGCGTTTTCGGCCGAAAATGTGTGCGTTTGCACTTCCCCGCCACAGGGAAGCTGCTAGCCGGGAATTCTCTGCCTGGTTCTACCCGCTGCCCGGAACGCTACGCAGGGCAAAAGCGGTTCTCGTCCTCCGTGCTTGCTTTTTCTCAGAAAGAGCCGTGGTGTGCGTTTTCGCCGGAAAACGCGTTTTCGGCCGAAAACGTGTACGTTTGCACTTCCCCGCCACAGGGAAGCTGCTAGCCGGGAATTCTCTGCCTGGTTCTACCCGCTGCCCGGAACGCTACGCAGGGCAAAAGCGGTTCTCGTCCTCCGTGCTTGCTTTTTCTCAGAAAGAGCCGTGGTGTGCGTTTTCGCCGGAAAACGCGTTTTCGGCCGAAAACGTGTACGTTTGCACTTCCCCGCCACAGGGAAGCTGCTAGCCGGGAATTCTCTGCCTGGTTCTACCCGCTGCCCGGAACGCTACGCAGGGCAAAAGCGGTTCTCGTCCTCCGTGCTTGCTTTTTCTCAGAAAGAGCCGTGGTGTGCGTTTTCGCCGGAAAACGCGTTTTCGGCCGAAAACGTGTACGTTTGCACTTCCCCGCCACAGGGAAGCTGCTAGCCGGGAATTCTCTGCCTGGTTCTACCCGCTGCCCGGAACGCTACGCAGGGCAAAAGCGGTTCTCGTCCTCCGTGCTTGCTTTTTCTCAGAAAGAGCCATGGTGTGCGTTTTTGCCGCAAAACGCGTTTTCGGCCGAAAACGTGTACGTTTGCACTTCCCCGCCACAGGGAAGCTGCTAGCCGGGAATTCTCTGCCTGGTTCTACCCGCTGCCCGGAACGCTACGCAGGGCAAAAGCGCTTCTCGTCCTCCGTGCTTGCTTTTTCTCAGAAAGAGCCGTGGTGTGCGTTTTCGCCGGAAAACGCGTTTTCGGCCGGAAACGTGTACGTTTGCACTTCCCCGCCACAGGGAAGCTGCTAGCCGGGAATTCTCTGCCTGGTTCTACCCGCTGCCCGGAACGCTACGCAGGGCAAAAGCGGTTCTCGTCCTCCGTGCTTGCTTTTTCTCAGAAAGAGCCGTGGTGTGCGTTTTCGCCGGAAAACGCGTTTTCGGCCGAAAACGTGTACGTTTGCACTTCCCCGCCACAGGGAAGCTGCTAGCCGGGAATTCTCTGCCTGGTTCTACCCGCAGCCCGGAACGCTACGCAGGGCAAAAGCGCTTCTCGTCCTCCGTGCTTCTTTTTCTCAGAAAGAGCCGTGGTGTGCGATTTCGCCCTAAAACGCGTTTTCGGCAGAAAACGTGTACGTTTGCATTTCCCCGCCACAGGGAAGCTGCTAGCCGGGAATTCTCTGCCTGGTTCTACCCGCTGCCCGGAACGCTACGCAGGGCAAAAGCGGTTCTCGTCCTCCGTGCTTGCTTTTTCTCAGAAAGAGCCGTGGTGTGCGTTTTCGCCGGAAAACGCGTTTTCGGCCGAAAACGTGTACGTTTGCACTTCCCCGCCACAGGGAAGCTGCTAGCCGGGAATTCTCTGCCTGGTTCTACAAGCTGCCCGGAACGCTACGCAGGGCAAAAGCGGTTCTCGTCCTCCGTGCTTGCTTTTTCTCAGAAAGAGCCGTGGTGTGCGATTTCGCCGGAAAACGCGTTTTCGGCCGAAAACGTGTACGTTTGCACTTCCCCGCCACAGGGAAGCTGCTAGCCGGGAATTCTCTGCCTGGTTCTACCCGCTGCCCGGAACGCTACGCAGGGCAAAAGCGGTTCTCGTCCTCCGTGCTTGCTTTTTCTCAGAAAGAGCCGTGGTGTGCGTTTTCGCCGGAAAACGCGTTTTCGGCCGAAAACGTGTACGTTTGCACTTCCCCGCCACAGGGAAGCTGCTAGCCGGGAATTCTCTGCCTGGTTCTACCCGCTGCCCGGAACGCTACGCAGGGCAAAAGCGGTTCTCGTCCTCCGTGCTTGCTTTTTCTCAGAAAGAGCCGTGGTGTGCGTTTTCGCCGGAAAACGCGTTTTCGGCCGAAAACGTGTACGTTTGCACTTCCCCGCCACAGGGAAGCTGCTAGCCGGGAATTCTCTGCCTGGTTCTACCCGCTGCCCGGAACGCTACGCAGGGCAAAAGCGGTTCTCGTCCTCCGTGCTTGCTTTTTCTCAGAAAGAGCCGTGGTGTGCGTTTTGGCCGGAAAACGCGTTTTCGGCCGAAAACGTGTACGTTTGCACTTCCCCGCCACAGGGAAGCTGCTAGCCGGGAATTCTCTGCCTGGTTCTACCCGCTGCCCGGAACGCTACGCAGGGCAAAAGCGGTTCTCGTCCTCCGTGCTTGCTTTTTCTCAGAAAGAGCCGTGGTGTGCGTTTTCGCCGGAAAACGCGTTTTCGGCCGAAAACGTGTACGTTTGCACTTCCCCGCCACAGGGAAGCTGCTAGCCGGGAATTCTCTGCCTGGTTCTACCCGCTGCCCGGAACGCTACGCAGGGCAAAAGCGGTTCTCGTCCTCCGTGCTTGCTTTTTCTCAGAAAGAGCCGTGGTGTGCGTTTTCGCCGGAAAACGCGTTTTCGGCCGAAAACGTGTACGTTTGCACTTCCCCGCCACAGGGAAGCTGCTAGCCGGGAATTCTCTGCCTGGTTCTACCCGCTGCCCGGAACGCTACGCAGGGCAAAAGCGGTTCTCGTCCTCCGTGCTTGCTTTATCTCAGAAAGAGCCGTGGTGTGCGTTTTGGCCGGAAAACGCGTTTTCGGCCGAAAACGTGTACGTTTGCATTTCCCCGCCACAGGGAAGCTGCTAGCCGGGAATTCTCTGCCTGGTTCTACCCGCTGCCCGGAACGCTACGCAGGGCAAAAGCGGTTCTCGTCCTCCGTGCTTGCTTTTTCTCAGAAAGAGCCGTGGTGTGCGATTTCGCCGGAAAACGCTTTTTCGGCCGAAAACGTGTACGTTTGCATTTCCCCGCCACAGGGAAGCTGCTAGCCGGGAATTCTCTGCCTGGTTCTACCCGCTGCCCGGAACGCTACGCAGGGCAAAAGCGGTTCTCGTCCTCCGTGCTTGCTTTTTCTCAGAAAGAGCCGTGGTGTGCGATTTTGCCGGAAAACGCGTTTTCGGCCGAAAACGTGTACGTTTGCACTTCCCCGCCACAGGGAAGCTGCTAGCCGGGAATTCTCTGCCTGGTTCTACCCGCTGCCCGGAACGCTACGCAGGGCAAAAGCGGTTCTCGTCCTCCGTGCTTGCTTTTTCTCAGAGAGAGCCGTGGTGTGCGATTTCGCCCTAAAACGCGTTTTCGGCAGAAAACGTGTACGTTTGCATTTCCCCGCCACAGGGAAGCTGCTAGCCGGGAATTCTCTGCCTGGTTCTACAAGCTGCCCGGAACGCTACGCAGGGCAAAAGCGGTTCTCGTCCTCCGTGCTTGCTTTTTCTCAGAAAGAGCCGTGGTGTGCGTTTTCGCCGGAAAACGCGTTTTCGGCCGAAAACGTGTACGTTTGCACTTCCCCGCCACAGGGAAGCTGCTAGCCGGGAATTCTCTGCCTGGTTCTACCCGCTGCCCGGAACGCTACGCAGGGCAAAAGCGGTTCTCGTCCTCCGTGCTTGCTTTTTCTCAGAAAGAGCCGTGGTGTGCGTTTTCGCCGGAAAACGCGTTTTCGGCCGAAAACGTGTACGTTTGCACTTCCCCGCCACAGGGAAGCTGCTAGCCGGGAATTCTCTGCCTGGTTCTACCCGCTGCCCGGAACGCTACGCAGGGCAAAAGCGGTTCTCGTCCTCCGTGCTTGCTTTTTCTCAGAAAGAGCCGTGGTGTGCGTTTTCGCCGGAAAACGCGTTTTCGGCCGAAAACGTGTACGTTTGCACTTCCCCGCCACAGGGAAGCTGCTAGCCGGGAATTCTCTGCCTGGTTCTACCCGCTGCCCGGAACGCTACGCAGGGCAAAAGCGGTTCTCGTCCTCCGTGCTTGCTTTTTCTCAGAAAGAGCCGTGGTGTGCGTTTTCGCCGGAAAACGCGTTTTCGGCCGAAAACGTGTACGTTTGCACTTCCCCGCCACAGGGAAGCTGCTAGCCGGGAATTCTCTGCCTGGTTCTACCCGCCGCCCGGAACGCTACGCAGGGCAAAAGCGGTTCTCGTCCTCCGTGCTTGCTTTTTCTCAGAAAGAGCCGTGGTGTGCGTTTTCGCCGGAAAACGCGTTTTCGGCCGAAAACGTGTACGTTTGCACTTCCCCGCCACAGGGAAGCTGCTAGCCGGGAATTCTCTGCCTGGTTCTACCCGCCGCCCGGAACGCTACGCAGGGCAAAAGCGGTTCTCGTCCTCCGTGCTTGCTTTTTCTCAGAAAGAGCCGTGGTGTGCGTTTTCGCCGGAAAACGCGTTTTCGGCCGAAAACGTGTACGTTTGCACTTCCCCGCCACAGGGAAGCTGCTAGCCGGGAATTCTCTGCCTGGTTCTACCCGCTGCCCGGAACGCTACGCAGGGCAAAAGCGGTTCTCGTCCTCCGTGCTTGCTTTTTCTCAGAAAGAGCCGTGGTGTGCGTTTTCGCCGGAAAACGCGTTTTCGGCCGAAAACGTGTACGTTTGCACTTCCCCGCCACAGGGAAGCTGCTAGCCGGGAATTCTCTGCCTGGTTCTACCCGCTGCCCGGAACGCTACGCAGGGCAAAAGCGGTTCTCGTCCTCCGTGCTTGCTTTTTCTCAGAAAGAGCCGTGGTGTGCGTTTTCGCCGGAAAACGCGTTTTCGGCCGAAAACGTGTGTGCGTTTGCACTTCCCCGCCACAGGGAAGCTGCTAGCCGGGAATTCTCTGCCTGGTTCTACCCGCTGCCCGGAACGCTACGCAGGGCAAAAGCGGTTCTCGTCCTCCGTGCTTGCTTTTTCTCAGAAAGAGCCGTGGTGTGCGTTTTCGCCGGAAAACGCGTTTTCGGCCGAAAACGTGTACGTTTGCACTTCCCCGCCACAGGGAAGCTGCTAGCCGGGAATTCTCTGCCTGGTTCTACCCGCTGCCCGGAACGCTACGCAGGGCAAAAGCGGTTCTCGTCCTCCGTGCTTGCTTTTTCTCAGAAAGAGCCGTGGTGTGCGTTTTCGCCGGAAAACGCGTTTTCGGCCGAAAACGTGTACGTTTGCACTTCCCCGCCACAGGGAAGCTGCTAGCCGGGAATTCTCTGCCTGGTTCTACCCGCTGCCCGGAACGCTACGCAGGGCAAAAGCGGTTCTCGTCCTCCGTGCTTGCTTTTTCTCAGAAAGAGCCGTGGTGTGCGTTTTCGCCGGAAAACGCGTTTTCGGCCGAAAACGTGTACGTTTGCACTTCCCCGCCACAGGGAAGCTGCTAGCCGGGAATTCTCTGCCTGGTTCTACCCGCTGCCCGGAACGCTACGCAGGGCAAAAGCGGTTCTCGTCCTCCGTGCTTGCTTTTTCTCAGAAAGAGCCGTGGTGTGCGTTTTCGCCGGAAAACGCGTTTTCGGCCGAAAACGTGTACGTTTGCACTTCCCCGCCACAGGGAAGCTGCTAGCCGGGAATTCTCTGCCTGGTTCTACCCGCTGCCCGGAACGCTACGCAGGGCAAAAGCGGTTCTCGTCCTCCGTGCTTGCTTTTTCTCAGAAAGAGCCGTGGTGTGCGTTTTCGCCGGAAAACGCGTTTTCGGCCGAAAACGTGTACGTTTGCACTTCCCCGCCACAGGGAAGCTGCTAGCCGGGAATTCTCTGCCTGGTTCTACCCGCTGCCCGGAACGCTACGCAGGGCAAAAGCGGTTCTCGTCCTCCGTGCTTGCTTTTTCTCAGAAAGAGCCGTGGTGTGCGTTTTCGCCGGAAAACGCGTTTTCGGCCGAAAACGTGTACGTTTGCACTTCCCCGCCACAGGGAAGCTGCTAGCCGGGAATTCTCTGCCTGGTTCTACCCGCTGCCCGGAACGCTACGCAGGGCAAAAGCGGTTCTCGTCCTCCGTGCTTGCTTTTTCTCAGAAAGAGCCGTGGTGTGCGTTTTCGCCGGAAAACGCGTTTTCGGCCGAAAACGTGTACGTTTGCACTTCCCCGCCACAGGGAAGCTGCTAGCCTGGGAATTCTCTGCCTGGTTCTACCCGCTGCCCGGAACGCTACGCAGGGCAAAAGCGGTTCTCGTCCTCCGTGCTTGCTTTTTCTCAGAAAGAGCCGTGGTGTGCGTTTTCGCCGGAAAACGCGTTTTCGGCCGAAAACGTGTACGTTTGCACTTCCCCGCCACAGGGAAGCTGCTAGCCGGGAATTCTCTGCCTGGTTCTACCCGCTGCCCGGAACGCTACGCAGGGCAAAAGCGGTTCTCGTCCTCCGTGCTTGCTTTTTCTCAGAAAGAGCCGTGGTGTGCGTTTTCGCCGGAAAACGCGTTTTCGGCCGAAAACGTGTACGTTTGCACTTCCCCGCCACAGGGAAGCTGCTAGCCGGGAATTCTCTGCCTGGTTCTACCCGCTGCCCGGAACGCTACGCAGGGCAAAAGCGGTTCTCGTCCTCCGTGCTTGCTTTTTCTCAGAAAGAGCCGTGGTGTGCGTTTTCGCCGGAAAACGCGTTTTCGGCCGAAAACGTGTACGTTTGCACTTCCCCGCCACAGGGAAGCTGCTAGCCGGGAATTCTCTGCCTGGTTCTACCCGCTGCCCGGAACGCTACGCAGGGCAAAAGCGGTTCTCGTCCTCCGTGCTTGCTTTTTCTCAGAAAGAGCCGTGGTGTGCGTTTTCGCCGGAAAACGCGTTTTCGGCCGAAAACGTGTACGTTTGCACTTCCCCGCCACAGGGAAGCTGCTAGCCGGGAATTCTCTGCCTGGTTCTACCCGCTGCCCGGAACGCTACGCAGGGCAAAAGCGGTTCTCGTCCTCCGTGCTTGCTTTTTCTCAGAAAGAGCCGTGGTGTGCGTTTTCGCCGGAAAACGCGTTTTCGGCCGAAAACGTGTACGTTTGCACTTCCCCGCCACAGGGAAGCTGCTAGCCGGGAATTCTCTGCCTGGTTCTACCCGCTGCCCGGAACGCTACGCAGGGCAAAAGCGGTTCTCGTCCTCCGTGCTTGCTTTTTCTCAGAAAGAGCCGTGGTGTGCGTTTTCGCCGGAAAACGCGTTTTCGGCCGAAAACGTGTACGTTTGCACTTCCCCGCCACAGGGAAGCTGCTAGCCGGGAATTCTCTGCCTGGTTCTACCCGCTGCCCGGAACGCTACGCAGGGCAAAAGCGGTTCTCGTCCTCCGTGCTTGCTTTTTCTCAGAAAGAGCCGTGGTGTGCGTTTTCGCCGGAAAACGCGTTTTCGGCCGAAAACGTGTACGTTTGCACTTCCCCGCCACAGGGAAGCTGCTAGCCGGGAATTCTCTGCCTGGTTCTACCCGCTGCCCGGAACGCTACGCAGGGCAAAAGCGGTTCTCGTCCTCCGTGCTTGCTTTTTCTCAGAAAGAGCCGTGGTGTGCGTTTTCGCCGGAAAACGCGTTTTCGGCCGAAAACGTGTACGTTTGCACTTCCCCGCCACAGGGAAGCTGCTAGCCGGGAATTCTCTGCCTGGTTCTACCCGCTGCCCGGAACGCTACGCAGGGCAAAAGCGGTTCTCGTCCTCCGTGCTTGCTTTTTCTCAGAAAGAGCCGTGGTGTGCGTTTTCGCCGGAAAACGCGTTTTCGGCCGAAAACGTGTACGTTTGCACTTCCCCGCCACAGGGAAGCTGCTAGCCGGGAATTCTCTGCCTGGTTCTACCCGCTGCCCGGAACGCTACGCAGGGCAAAAGCGGTTCTCGTCCTCCGTGCTTGCTTTTTCTCAGAAAGAGCCGTGGTGTGCGTTTTCGCCGGAAAACGCGTTTTCGGCCGAAAACGTGTACGTTTGCACTTCCCCGCCACAGGGAAGCTGCTAGCCGGGAATTCTCTGCCTGGTTCTACCCGCTGCCCGGAACGCTACGCAGGGCAAAAGCGGTTCTCGTCCTCCGTGCTTGCTTTTTCTCAGAAAGAGCCGTGGTGTGCGTTTTCGCCGGAAAACGCGTTTTCGGCCGAAAACGTGTACGTTTGCACTTCCCCGCCACAGGGAAGCTGCTAGCCGGGAATTCTCTGCCTGGTTCTACCCGCTGCCCGGAACGCTACGCAGGGCAAAAGCGGTTCTCGTCCTCCGTGCTTGCTTTTTCTCAGAAAGAGCCGTGGTGTGCGTTTTCGCCGGAAAACGCGTTTTCGGCCGAAAACGTGTACGTTTGCACTTCCCCGCCACAGGGAAGCTGCTAGCCGGGAATTCTCTGCCTGGTTCTACCCGCTGCCCGGAACGCTACGCAGGGCAAAAGCGGTTCTCGTCCTCCGTGCTTGCTTTTTCTCAGAAAGAGCCGTGGTGTGCGTTTTCGCCGGAAAACGCGTTTTCGGCCGAAAACGTGTACGTTTGCACTTCCCCGCCACAGGGAAGCTGCTAGCCGGGAATTCTCTGCCTGGTTCTACCCGCTGCCCGGAACGCTACGCAGGGCAAAAGCGGTTCTCGTCCTCCGTGCTTGCTTTTTCTCAGAAAGAGCCGTGGTGTGCGTTTTCGCCGGAAAACGCGTTTTCGGCCGAAAACGTGTACGTTTGCACTTCCCCGCCACAGGGAAGCTGCTAGCCGGGAATTCTCTGCCTGGTTCTACCCGCTGCCCGGAACGCTACGCAGGGCAAAGCGGTTCTCGTCCTCCGTGCTTGCTTTTTCTCAGAAAGAGCCGTGGTGTGCGTTTTCGCCGGAAAACGCGTTTTCGGCCGAAAACGTGTACGTTTGCACTTCCCCGCCACAGGGAAGCTGCTAGCCGGGAATTCTCTGCCTGGTTCTACCCGCTGCCCGGAACGCTACGCAGGGCAAAAGCGGTTCTCGTCCTCCGTGCTTGCTTTTTCTCAGAAAGAGCCGTGGTGTGCGTTTTCGCCGGAAAACGCGTTTTCGGCCGAAAACGTGTACGTTTGCACTTCCCCGCCACAGGGAAGCTGCTAGCCGGGAATTCTCTGCCTGGTTCTACCCGCTGCCCGGAACGCTACGCAGGGCAAAAGCGGTTCTCGTCCTCCGTGCTTGCTTTTTCTCAGAAAGAGCCGTGGTGTGCGTTTTCGCCGGAAAACGCGTTTTCGGCCGAAAACGTGTACGTTTGCACTTCCCCGCCACAGGGAAGCTGCTAGCCGGGAATTCTCTGCCTGGTTCTACCCGCTGCCCGGAACGCTACGCAGGGCAAAAGCGGTTCTCGTCCTCCGTGCTTGCTTTTTCTCAGAAAGAGCCGTGGTGTGCGTTTTCGCCGGAAAACGCGTTTTCGGCCGAAAACGTGTACGTTTGCACTTCCCCGCCACAGGGAAGCTGCTAGCCGGGAATTCTCTGCCTGGTTCTACCCGCTGCCCGGAACGCTACGCAGGGCAAAAGCGGTTCTCGTCCTCCGTGCTTGCTTTTTCTCAGAAAGAGCCGTGGTGTGCGTTTTCGCCGGAAAACGCGTTTTCGGCCGAAAACGTGTACGTTTGCACTTCCCCGCCACAGGGAAGCTGCTAGCCGGGAATTCTCTGCCTGGTTCTACCCGCTGCCCGGAACGCTACGCAGGGCAAAAGCGGTTCTCGTCCTCCGTGCTTGCTTTTTCTCAGAAAGAGCCGTGGTGTGCGTTTTCGCCGGAAAACGCGTTTTCGGCCGAAAACGTGTACGTTTGCACTTCCCCGCCACAGGGAAGCTGCTAGCCGGGAATTCTCTGCCTGGTTCTACCCGCTGCCCGGAACGCTACGCAGGGCAAAAGCGGTTCTCGTCCTCCGTGCTTGCTTTTTCTCAGAAAGAGCCGTGGTGTGCGTTTTCGCCGGAAAACGCGTTTTCGGCCGAAAACGTGTACGTTTGCACTTCCCCGCCACAGGGAAGCTGCTAGCCGGGAATTCTCTGCCTGGTTCTACCCGCTGCCCGGAACGCTACGCAGGGCAAAAGCGGTTCTCGTCCTCCGTGCTTGCTTTTTCTCAGAAAGAGCCGTGGTGTGCGTTTTCGCCGGAAAACGCGTTTTCGGCCGAAAACGTGTACGTTTGCACTTCCCCGCCACAGGGAAGCTGCTAGCCGGGAATTCTCTGCCTGGTTCTACCCGCTGCCCGGAACGCTACGCAGGGCAAAAGCGGTTCTCGTCCTCCGTGCTTGCTTTTTCTCAGAAAGAGCCGTGGTGTGCGTTTTCGCCGGAAAACGCGTTTTCGGCCGAAAACGTGTACGTTTGCACTTCCCCGCCACAGGGAAGCTGCTAGCCGGGAATTCTCTGCCTGGTTCTACCCGCTGCCCGGAACGCTACGCAGGGCAAAAGCGGTTCTCGTCCTCCGTGCTTGCTTTTTCTCAGAAAGAGCCGTGGTGTGCGTTTTCGCCGGAAAACGCGTTTTCGGCCGAAAACGTGTACGTTTGCACTTCCCCGCCACAGGGAAGCTGCTAGCCGGGAATTCTCTGCCTGGTTCTACCCGCTGCCCGGAACGCTACGCAGGGCAAAAGCGGTTCTCGTCCTCCGTGCTTGCTTTTTCTCAGAAAGAGCCGTGGTGTGCGTTTTCGCCGGAAAACGCGTTTTCGGCCGAAAACGTGTACGTTTGCACTTCCCCGCCACAGGGAAGCTGCTAGCCGGGAATTCTCTGCCTGGTTCTACCCGCTGCCCGGAACGCTACGCAGGGCAAAAGCGGTTCTCGTCCTCCGTGCTTGCTTTTTCTCAGAAAGAGCCGTGGTGTGCGTTTTCGCCGGAAAACGCGTTTTCGGCCGAAAACGTGTACGTTTGCACTTCCCCGCCACAGGGAAGCTGCTAGCCGGGAATTCTCTGCCTGGTTCTACCCGCTGCCCGGAACGCTACGCAGGGCAAAAGCGGTTCTCGTCCTCCGTGCTTGCTTTTTCTCAGAAAGAGCCGTGGTGTGCGTTTTCGCCGGAAAACGCGTTTTCGGCCGAAAACGTGTACGTTTGCACTTCCCCGCCACAGGGAAGCTGCTAGCCGGGAATTCTCTGCCTGGTTCTACCCGCTGCCCGGAACGCTACGCAGGGCAAAAGCGGTTCTCGTCCTCCGTGCTTGCTTTTTCTCAGAAAGAGCCGTGGTGTGCGTTTTCGCCGGAAAACGCGTTTTCGGCCGAAAACGTGTACGTTTGCACTTCCCCGCCACAGGGAAGCTGCTAGCCGGGAATTCTCTGCCTGGTTCTACCCGCTGCCCGGAACGCTACGCAGGGCAAAAGCGGTTCTCGTCCTCCGTGCTTGCTTTTTCTCAGAAAGAGCCGTGGTGTGCGTTTTGGCCGGAAAACGTGTTTTCGGCCGAAAACGTGTACGTTTGCACTTCCCCGCCACAGGGAAGCTGCTAGCCGGGAATTCTCTGCCTGGTTCTACCCGCTGCCCGGAACGCTACGCAGGGCAAAAGCGGTTCTCGTCCTCCGTGCTTGCTTTTTCTCAGAAAGAGCCGTGGTGTGCGTTTTCGCCGGAAAACGCGTTTTCGGCCGAAAACGTGTACGTTTGCACTTCCCCGCCACAGGGAAGCTGCTAGCCGGGAATTCTCTGCCTGGTTCTACCCGCTGCCCGGAACGCTACGCAGGGCAAAAGCGGTTCTCGTCCTCCGTGCTTGCTTTTTCTCAGAAAGAGCCGTGGTGTGCGTTTTCGCCGGAAAACGCGTTTTCGGCCGAAAACGTGTACGTTTGCACTTCCCCGCCACAGGGAAGCTGCTAGCCGGGAATTCTCTGCCTGGTTCTACCCGCTGCCCGGATTGCTACGCAGGGCAAAAGCGGTTCTCGTCCTCCTTGCTTGCTTTTTCTCAGAAAGAGCCGTAGTGTGCGTTTTCGCCGGAAAACGCGTTTTCGGCCGAAAACGTGTACGTTTGCACTTCCCCGCCACAGGGAAGCTGCTAGCCGGGAATTCTCTGCCTGGTTCTACCCGCTGCCCGGAACGCTACGCAGGGCAAAAGCGGTTCTCGTCCTCCGTGCTTGCTTTTTCTCAGAAAGAGCCGTGGTGTGCGTTTTCGCCGGAAAACGCGTTTTCGGCTGAAAACGTGTACGTTTGCACTTCCCCGCCACAGGGAAGCTGCTAGCCGGGAATTCTCTGCCTGGTTCTACCCGCTGCCCGGAACGCTACGCAGGGCAAAAGCGGTTCTCGTCCTCCGTGCTTGCTTTTTCTCAGAAAGAGCCGTGGTGTGCGTTTTCGCCGGAAAACGCGTTTTCGGCCGAAAACGTGTACGTTTGCACTTCCCCGCCACAGGGAAGCTGCTAGCCGGGAATTCTCTGCCTGGTTCTACCCGCTGCCCGGAACGCTACGCAGGGCAAAAGCGGTTCTCGTCCTCCGTGCTTGCTTTTTCTCAGAAAGAGCCGTGGTGTGCGTTTTGGCCGGAAAACGTGTTTTCGGCCGAAAACGTGTACGTTTGCACTTCCCCGCCACAGGGAAGCTGCTAGCCGGGAATTCTCTGCCTGGTTCTACCCGCTGCCCGGAACGCTACGCAGGGCAAAAGCGGTTCTCGTCCTCCGTGCTTGCTTTTTCTCAGAAAGAGCCGTGGTGTGCGTTTTCGCCGGAAAACGCGTTTTCGGCCGAAAACGTGTACGTTTGCACTTCCCCGCCACAGGGAAGCTGCTAGCCGGGAATTCTCTGCCTGGTTCTACCCGCTGCCCGGAACGCTACGCAGGGCAAAAGCGGTTCTCGTCCTCCGTGCTTGCTTTTTCTCAGAAAGAGCCGTGGTGTGCGATTTCGCCGGAAAACGCGTTTTCGGGCGAAAACGTGTACGTTTGCACTTCCCCGCCACAGGGAAGCTGCTAGCCGGGAATTCTCTGCCTGGTTCTACCCGCTGCCCGGAACGCTACGCAGGGCAAAAGCGGTTCTCGTCCTCCGTGCTTGCTTTTTCTCAGAAAGAGCCGTGGTGTGCGTTTTGGCCGGAAAACGCGTTTTCGGCCGAAAACGTGTACGTTTGCACTTCCCCGCCACAGGGAAGCTGCTAGCCGGGAATTCTCTGCCTGGTTCTACCCGCTGCCCGGAACGCTACGCAGGGCAAAAGCGGTTCTCGTCCTCCGTGCTTGCTTTTTCTCAGAAAGAGCCGTGGTGTGCGTTTTCGCCGGAAAACGCGTTTTCGGCCGAAAACGTGTACGTTTGCACTTCCCCGCCACAGGGAAGCTGCTAGCCGGGAATTCTCTGCCTGGTTCTACCCGCTGCCCGGAACGCTACGCAGGGCTAAAGCGGTTCTCGTCCTCCTTGCTTGCTTTTTCTCAGAAAGAGCCGTAGTGTGCGTTTTCGCCGGAAAACGCGTTTTCGGCCGAAAACGTGTACGTTTGCACTTCCCCGCCACAGGGAAGCTGCTAGCCGGGAATTCTCTGCCTGGTTCTACCCGCTGCCCGGAACGCTAGGCAGGGCAAAAGCGGTTCTCGTCCTCCGTGCTTGCTTTTTCTCAGAAAGAGCCGTGGTGTGCGTTTTCGCCGGAAAACGCGTTTTCGGCCGAAAACGTGTACGTTTGCACTTCCCCGCCACAGGGAAGCTGCTAGCCGGGAATTCTCTGCCTGGTTCTACCCGCTGCCCGGAACGCTACGCAGGGCAAAAGCGGTTCTCGTCCTCCGTGCTTGCTTTTTCTCAGAAAGAGCCGTGGTGTGCGTTTTCGCCGGAAAACGCGTTTTCGGCCGAAAACGTGTACGTTTGCACTTCCCCGCCACAGGGAAGCTGCTAGCCGGGAATTCTCTGCCTGGTTCTACCCGCTGCCCGGAACGCTACGCAGGGCAAAAGCGGTTCTCGTCCTCCGTGCTTGCTTTTTCTCAGAAAGAGCCGTGGTGTGCGTTTTCGCCGGAAAACGCGTTTTCGGCCGAAAACGTGTACGTTTGCACTTCCCCGCCACAGGGAAGCTGCTAGCCGGGAATTCTCTGCCTGGTTCTACCCGCTGCCCGGAACGCTACGCAGGGCAAAAGCGGTTCTCGTCCTCCGTGCTTGCTTTTTCTCAGAAAGAGCCGTGGTGTGCGTTTTCGCCGGAAAACGCGTTTTCGGCCGAAAACGTGTACGTTTGCACTTCCCCGCCACAGGGAAGCTGCTAGCCGGGAATTCTCTGCCTGGTTCTACCCGCTGCCCGGAACGCTACGCAGGGCAAAAGCGGTTCTCGTCCTCCGTGCTTGCTTTTTCTCAGAAAGAGCCGTGGTGTGCGTTTTCGCCGGAAAACGCGTTTTCGGCCGAAAACGTGTACGTTTGCACTTCCCCGCCACAGGGAAGCTGCTAGCCGGGAATTCTCTGCCTGGTTCTACCCGCTGCCCGGAACGCTACGCAGGGCAAAAGCGGTTCTCGTCCTCCGTGCTTGCTTTTTCTCAGAAAGAGCCGTGGTGTGCGTTTTCGCCGGAAAACGCGTTTTCGGCCGAAAACGTGTACGTTTGCACTTCCCCGCCACAGGGAAGCTGCTAGCCGGGAATTCTCTGCCTGGTTCTACCCGCTGCCCGGAACGCTACGCAGGGCAAAAGCGGTTCTCGTCCTCCGTGCTTGCTTTTTCTCAGAAAGAGCCGTGGTGTGCGTTTTCGCCGGAAAACGCGTTTTCGGCCGAAAACGTGTACGTTTGCACTTCCCCGCCACAGGGAAGCTGCTAGCCGGGAATTCTCTGCCTGGTTCTACCCGCTGCCCGGAACGCTACGCAGGGCAAAAGCGGTTCTCGTCCTCCGTGCTTGCTTTTTCTCAGAAAGAGCCGTGGTGTGCGTTTTCGCCGGAAAACGCGTTTTCGGCCGAAAACGTGTACGTTTGCACTTCCCCGCCACAGGGAAGCTGCTAGCCGGGAATTCTCTGCCTGGTTCTACCCGCTGCCCGGAACGCTACGCAGGGCAAAAGCGGTTCTCGTCCTCCGTGCTTGCTTTTTCTCAGAAAGAGCCGTGGTGTGCGTTTTCGCCGGAAAACGCGTTTTCGGCCGAAAACGTGTACGTTTGCACTTCCCCGCCACAGGGAAGCTGCTAGCCGGGAATTCTCTGCCTGGTTCTACCCGCTGCCCGGAACGCTACGCAGGGCAAAAGCGGTTCTCGTCCTCCGTGCTTGCTTTTTCTCAGAAAGAGCCGTGGTGTGCGTTTTCGCCGGAAAACGCGTTTTCGGCCGAAAACGTGTACGTTTGCACTTCCCCGCCACAGGGAAGCTGCTAGCCGGGAATTCTCTGCCTGGTTCTACCCGCTGCCCGGAACGCTACGCAGGGCAAAAGCGGTTCTCGTCCTCCGTGCTTGCTTTTTCTCAGAAAGAGCCGTGGTGTGCGTTTTGGCCGGAAAACGTGTTTTCGGCCGAAAACGTGTACGTTTGCACTTCCCCGCCACAGGGAAGCTGCTAGCCGGGAATTCTCTGCCTGGTTCTACCCGCTGCCCGGAACGCTACGCAGGGCAAAAGCGGTTCTCGTCCTCCGTGCTTGCTTTTTC